>NC_137884.1:14782679-14790179 GCF_963924005.1 Protomyctophum bolini
CACAACTCGATACAAAAACTGTTAATGTGGACGACACAATGATAAAGCATTACACTTATTTACAACAGGGTCCACCATTTTCAATTCATCAGAAAAGGTGTAGCTATAGACGGCAGTGGCTCAGGGGTAGAGTGGCCGGTAAAACAGCCGAATGTAATTCGCGAGGTTCCCAGTTCGATCCTGGTCTCCCCCAGAGTTAGTGTCGAAGTGTCCTTGAGCAAGACACTGAACCCCTAATTGCTCCCAATGTGCAGGTTGGTGCCTCCGCCATCGGTGTATGAATGTGTGCGCAAATGGTGAATGTAGTGCACAATCTATGTAACGTGCTTTGGATCAAAGCGCTATACAAATGCACCGTTTACTATATAAATGCACCATTAGACGAGCTGTGCCCTGTAGGCCAGTAGTAGCTCTATTCAATCAATGCAATGCGTTCCTTCCGTTCCATTGGTCCCCCAGGTGTCGTGGACCCAGGCCCTGAGGACCATCGTGAAGAACTGCTACAAGCAGCACGGGCGCGAGGACCTGCTGTATGCCTTCGAGGACCACGCGGTGGCCCCCACGACCACGCAGCACCACCACCTGACCACCACGCAGGGTGGCCAGCTCCACCTCATGCCCTCGCAGACGGTGGTGCAGACGGTCAACAACCCCGACGGAACCGTGTCACTCATCCAGGTACGTAATGCCAGGAGTGTACACCGGAATATACTTTGTATGTGCGGAAAAACCCTCTTACTTTTCGGGAATTAGCCCAGGAGGATTTCAACAGATCCAATGTTCAATTGTTTAATTTGGGAACACATTCCCAAAGAAAAAATAATAATGCAGTGACTCAGGGGGAGCAGCACCTTATAGCGTCAGTGATGTCAGTCACAAGCTCATTAATACTTTTCATTGGTTAAATATGTCTAAAACCCACAGATATAATCTACAATCTACAAGCTTGTAGATTGGCTTACCCCCCCCCCCCCCTTTGCATGGCACTCTTAGTAACTCTTGGTAGCATTCATAAAAAAATGAATTACATAAAACGTTGAAATATAAGAGGGGGATATTTTAAAGTGTCTAAATTCTTTACACCCACCTTTTCTTTCCCCCGAAGTGCTTTATATCTTGTATGAACCATGTGTCTCAGGTGGGCACGGGCCACACGGTGGCCACCCTGGCAGACGCCTCGGAGCTGCCCGGGGTGACGGTGGCACAGGTCAACTATTCCACAGACGGGGAGGTAACATCTTTTAATTAAATCACTGTTATTTCATTGTATTTAGATTATGTTTATAATGTTCATCTTTTGCAGACGCACAGATAGTAACTGCACTATATATCTACCTGCACACGCAGTATGTGTATCTGTAGGCTTGTCTCATCGCAATTATTTGAGATAATCATTTGATAATCTACATACAAGCTTACAACAGCTCACTTTGTGTCGCAACGTTATGGTGGTCTTTGAAATTTAAAAGTTTGAGAAGCACCAGTATTGCAATTGTACAGCAAACATTTTGTCTACTTTATTTTATTATTATTATTGTTGTTATTGTTGTTATTATTATTATTATTATTATTGTTATTATGGCTTTCATTGTTAGTTTTTTTTTCACATACCAGTCCACATACCAGCGTGATAAAACCTGTTCCGGGGGAAGCATGAGTTCAAGTCCGTTGCTCTCCCCTTGTCCCCCATATATGGGGACTAGGTTGGTGGAGGGTGTGTAGAGCCCAGGATCACATTAGATGATTGACACAGGGGTGAAAAATGGGTTACAAAATCGTGGGATAAAAAATATAGGGTAAAAAACCTGTTCCGGAATCGGTTTCAAATGTGATTAAACCGATTCCAGTTCCTCAATGTTGGATCCAGTGCCGGATCACAACCCTAGTCGGTGCAGTGCAGTAACCCTGCTGATGATGCTGCTTATGTGCTGTCGTGTGCACATACACACACACACACACACACACACACACACACACACACACACACACACACACACACACACACACACACACACACAGATGTACACACCTAGGTCCTAGTAGGGGCTGGCGCCATTTATCAGGGAAGGTGTCTTCAACATTTTTCAAGCCAAGGACCCCACTAAGGGTTGTTAAAAATTGTGTTACAGAATAAACTTGTTCATAGATGGCGTCACAGACTTGACAGCATTATCATCATGTTTTGAGTAAATTAATGATGTTTGGTTTATTGACTTATCTTTTATATTTATACGTTGGATTCATGTTAATGTGTATTTTCAGACCTCTAACCATTAAACCCTCAATAGGTAATTTAGGTATTGGACATTTAGAAAGGATTATGACGATTTATGCAAGAATATTTGCAATGATCACGAATAATTGCGATTATGTAATGTGACCGGCCTGGCGGAAACACGCTCCTTCATACTCAAAATGGCGTTGGGGGAAATGCTAGAAAGGTGCAAATAAGGGCAAATATCCCATTTTGTAATCATGACATGGCCCCATTTTCCACTCTGACCAGTAAGTGAAATAGTGGAACGTATTGGTGTCAAAATAACACAAAGCCAAAATGACCTCCTGATAGTAGCATATGTGCTAATTATTGTGCGCGCCCCTAATACGGAAATTTCACTGTAATACCATGTATAATTTTCCCCATTTCTGCATTAGCAAAAATAATCAGTGAGCTCTCTTCTGTACAGAAGTACCAACAATGTGTCTCTCCCTCCTCACCAGATGGTATGTCGTGCGTTACAGACGACGGATGTCTCATCACAGATTATTGTAAGCAGACAAAACTCCTCCATTATTCCATCTACCTGTTGTCTGTCTGTCTCTGTCCCACAGCGATACACCACGTTGATGAAGTGTTAGTTAAGAACATAACCCTGCATCTTGTCTTGACTTCTCTTTTTATAATGGCCTCTTTCACTTTCACTGTTTACATAGCAAGAATGTCTACTCTGTCGGTGTCTCAGAAGATGGCAGTGACAGTTCAGAAACCAGTGGCATCATCGATGGGGAATCCAAGCTAATATACTAATCCTATAGCTAATAGGATTTCTATTCCTGGAAAGTTAGCGTGCGATAATGGAAGCCATTGTTCTCGCTGTTATTACAAATAAACCCCCCCAAAAAACCTGCCTAATGATGATGTCACTGGTAGGCCGGTTTCTGAAGTGTCCACAGCCCTCCTCTGAGACACAGAGTCGAATAATATGGTACCATTTTATAATCTTCATTTTATGAAGATATGAAGTCGTCCTTTATGTCTATCTATCTGTCTATCGTCCATACCGACCCAGGCCATATCGACATAACGACAAATGTGGTGAACGATATAGTTCAGAGTTATATTTATAGATACAGTTATAGTGCTTTAGAGAAAACAGCTACAGTACACACAAGTTTTGTATGCAATGCATTTTGCTGTGCATTCTCTCTCAAAAAACAGTTTTCCGTTAAAAGGTTAAAGCACTATATACTGATAGTAATCGAATGCTATAGAGCAGGGGTAACCAACCGGGGGTTCGCGATCTACCGGTAGCTCGCGGGAACGTTTCCAGTCGATCGTCGATCGTCACATGCAAATTAATTTTGAGCAGAGCGCTGTGGCTCTGAGTTTGAGAATAGACCCCATCGTCCAAGGGTGTGTGTGCGTGTGTGGTGGGGTGGTGGTATCTTAGCAACACTGAATGATCTGTCCCATTGGTCGTGTGCTCGTTCACATCTCAACTATTCTACACTACGTCATGCCGTAAAGAGAACTGACAGGTCAGCCACAGGGCTGCTACCATATTAGCAGCTGTGAGCGCTCTTCTCTTCTCGTGAAGAAAGCAGGACAGAGTTGTCAAATAAATCCCGCCGTCATTCATACTGTATTTATTCTCCGACCCGACATTAAAATACGGAACAACGTGCGTTCATTACGGGCTCGTGACAGGCTGCAGACACAGAGTTGGGACTACTAGCCGATAGCGCCGCTGCTACTTCAGTTTTCGTTGTTCGTTGTTATATTTTTTATTATTGGGATTTGATCATTGATGCAAATTCTAAACATATGGATGCAGCTGCAGAAGTTGTGTTGCTTAAAGGAATGCATAGTTGCGTTCTCCTCAACTGCTGCGCAGCAACAACAAAAATATAAAAATGAGAAAAATATACTGAATATACCAGTCTGCAATGCAAACTAATAGGCGAGTGCACTCCAGGGCATATGCAAAGGGAAAGAATGACTTCTGTCCGTGACAATAATCAACGCTACAGTTTGAATTATGTACACATGCACACATAGAGCAAAAAATATGAAATATGAAAACTTGTTGAAGTACAACGCATGAGTCAAGTAGCTGCTTTCCTTTCCTCTTTACTGAGCCTACTGTCATTGAACTGCTGTCCGATAAAATGCAGGATGTGTTTGCATTAACTTCAGATATTTAAATGGAGATTATTGGATTAGTAAGTGACTGTCACCTGCAGGTCAGAGCTAAAGAGAAGGAATTTTGGTATCTTGTGAGCAGAGAATGGCCTTTTCACAAATGAAAATAATAAAATCTAGAATCTAGAAAATAGAACTCGTATGACTGACTCACATCTTAATGACACCCTCAGACTGGCAATCACTAAATATGATTTCAAAACGCTTGCAGATAAAGTTCAGTCACAGCAGTCTCATTAAAGGTGGGCTGACCCTGAGAGTATGTCACCATATCTGTGCAAATATATATGGTCATGTTATGCCTATGTCATTTGAACATCTGCCAATGTGAATATTCATTGAAATGAGAAACAAAATATTTCTAATACTAATTATTTCTAATTTGTCTTAATATTATTTGACATTGATAATATAACTTACTATAAGTATTTATTCTAATTTAGGCTTTAGTCTTTGTGTGGATGTGTGCACATGCATTGAGCCTGTCAGAAATAGCAAAAAAACAAGTGTTTTTTCTAACACGTTTTAGTGGTAGATCTTGGCTTACAATTGGGAATAAAATGGTCTCTTGGGCTTGAAAAGGTTGGTTACCACTGCTATAGAGTGTTTGTTCAGTAGCAGGGACTCTCCCCAGCTATTTAGTAAACAAAAAATAAAATGCCAGATGAGTTGCCCATATCAGCCAATCAGAAGAGAGTTTATAGTGGTCCAGCTCACAATTTTGTCCGCTCACTTCTTTGTGCCACTTCCTTCCGATTTTGCGTGTTTATCCAATATCCTGTGTGAATTCTCTCTGCTGATTGGATCAAATTGGTATCCCAACCTGAAAACTGTACTTTCTGTTTTTTTGTTTTGTTTTTTTGTTTGATTTTTAAGACCTGGAGAGAAGGGGAGACTGCAGAACAAACACTTCAAAATAACGGTTACTATCAGAATATAAAGGTATTTAACAAATATTTTAACACAAAGATATCACTTTAACCTACCTTTCATTAAAATGTATGAATGAATCATAAAGGGCAAACCTTCCGAACGTGAATACATAATAAATAAAGAGCATGAACATCGTCCCAAAAAAGTCTGTCTTAAAAAAGTGTACATGATCAGAACATGCTTGAACATTCAGCAATTAATGTGATATTTCTACAAAAGCAGTCATTTGGGGCATAAAGAGAAGTTGATGGGTGGAATTAAGTCTGATAATGATGATACCGTAACGTGGATGTTCACATCATGTATACATTAAGTAAGAGCATTTTTTACATTTTCTCTCCATCTGGTGTTCCAGGTGGAACAGAATTGGGCGACCCTCCAGGGAGGAGAGATGACCATCCAGACGTCGCAGGCGTCCGAGGCCAACCAGGCCGTGGCCTCTCTGGCCGAGGCAGCGGTCGCCGCCTCCCACGACATGCAGCCCGGGACCACCGTCACCATGGCCCTCAACAGGTGAGCTTAGGGCTCCTCGTCACCATTAGCGCTGTTGGCCGTGGTGGGAAAAAATACTCGTATGTTTTACTTATGTAAAAGTGTCAATACTATTACTGCAATATAGAAATACAAGTAGAAGTCCGGAATTCAAAATGTACTTGAGTAAAAGTACAAAGGTATTGGAAATAAAGTACCAAAAGTAAAAGTACTTATTATGCAGAATGTCCCATTTCAAGTTGCTGAGTCCTGGACGGTCAGTTCAGTTGGAGGAACTGGATGAGTAAAACCAAACAGACAAAACATTTCCGGGGTTCAGGACGTGATGCGTGGAGTCGGGGGGGACTTGAAGGTCACTTCAGATGCATGGATGTCGCCTCGTTCGCGCAGTGCCCGCAACTTGTCGTCTTTGCATTAACTTTCCATGTAACCGCGCCGCTCTAACTATACAGGTCTGAGAACGATTTTGACAAATAACCTATAGTACTAACTAAGTAATAGCCTACACTACACTACGGTAATAAAGTGTAGGCTGTCCTGGGTTACTAGGGGCGTGGCCAGCAAACATGGAGTTGCGTGAGTGGCCTCCCTAATTGCACAGGTAGCTCTTAACAGCTGTACCCTGTGTGTATGAGACCGGTGTCAGGTACAGGATGCTGACACCCCCCATGGGAACAGAGTCCACTTCATCCTCGTCTTGCTTCAGCATTTATTTAATTAGCTTCCTTACAGTAAAGCATGACTTTCTCCTCATGCTCTGTCTGTTCGCGTCACAACAGGAATGAAATGCTTGCCGCTGGAAATAATGTGCTCAACTCAACTGAGCGACTTTTGGGAGTAAAGCAAGAGTGTCATGCAATTTAAATCATTTGAATAACTGTTTTATGGTTGATGAGCTTGTAGATCAGCTATTTCCACTACTTAATGTATTAAAAAATTTACGTAGATTTGTGACCCATAACAATTGGTCCTTGACCCACAAATGGGTTCCGACCCACTGTTTGGTAAACAGTGCTCTACCTACATACAGATTGGTTAAAGAAATAAACCTTTATCATGAAAATAAGTCCTGGATTACAGCTCGAATGATTCCTAAAAGGAGCGATCAGCCGTCAGGCTGGGTGGTGTGTTGCCATGTCTTATTATAAGCGTCTCTGGGCTTGTTTTTCTGTAAAGTTGCTTGTTTCCTAATGTTGTTTAAACCAATGGTGCTCAAACATTTTCATGGCAAGGACCCCAAAATGAATATGTATTTTTCCACGGACCTCCCATCTAAGAATACAATGACAATAGCACATCTACTAGTTCACGAGGTATTATAGACTGTCACTAGCATATAATGGTCTCTTCTTTTGGGCTGGTTTTCATAGACCTGGCTGCTTATTTCTCCTGTAAAATCTGGCAACACTGGCAGTGTGGCATTCCCAGGTGTGTCTCCTCTCAGGTGTTGGATCAGTGAGTCCCGGTGGGCCTCGTTAAATCCATGTTTACCTCAGGCGAACCTCCACGGAGGGTCTCTGGGACATTCATATCCCACTGTTTCCCAAACGGTGGGGCATGGTCCCATTTTTATGAGTCAGGAATAAAATAATATGAAGTCGATTCTCTGCGGTGGGAAAACGTCTCAGAAGAAGCCCTCCTTTTGTGTAAAA
>NC_137884.1:14792679-14977679 GCF_963924005.1 Protomyctophum bolini
CACACACACACACACACAGTGGTGTGCTGTGGATCTTTTAACTAGTAGGGCTCCTGTATTTTAATTACGTCACGCACATGTAATGTGCACGTCACAAGTCATCACATGCATGTGCACATAGCCACTCAGCTCAGTGCTAGTGTTCTAATGTTTATTCTAATGTAATATTCCTCATTTTGTTGCATTGTTAATTTGTTGTTTTTATTTTTGTTTCAATTAATAATTTTCCTTTAATTTTGAGGGGTGCTAGCCCCTCAAAATGTTTGTTTGTTTTAAAAACGCCATTGACAATGAAGGGAAAATGTACGTGATATTGTCCCTCATTACGTCATATTGTCTCTTTATTGTTAATGGCATTTGATATTTGTGTTGGCACCGTTTGTTTACACCATTACATCACCTAATCAACATGAGTTAGACTTGTGATATTTTTTTAATATAAAAGCCCGTAACCAGCGACGAAATTCACATGCAGTAAGCAGCAGAACAATACTAGGCCAGCTACCCGCATGGCCGTTTATACAGTGTGACTGAGGAAGTGAGAACATCGAGGTCGACGGCGTCACCGCTTTGTTCTGTGTTGACCGTGCCGGGAACGCGCATTGTTGTGCACGCACGTGCATAAAGCTAACCCTAGATAACCCTAACCCTACTCAACGCACACACACACACACACACACACACACACACACACACACACACACACACACACACACACACACACACACACACAGGCCCGGATTAACAATGGAACTTAGTGGAGCTTAAGCTCCAGGGCCCGCAGCTTGCAGGGCCCGGTACGAGACTATAAGTACAGCTGTTGCTTCTGTCGAAAAATATAACGCAACAGTGGCAACACAGGAACCCCCGCTAGTATTTTTGGTCGTCCGACAGTTTCTGTAGCAGTTGATTTTCCCTCGGTCAGTTTGGGGGGGGGTTCCCAACAGCTGTGCGTCGCTTCCTCCTCAGTCACTGACAGAGGGGAAGCGAGTAAGTGATGCAATCAGAAGCCCCCTCGCTCAGGAAGGCCCCCTCACTCAGACCAACGTGTGTTGTTTCTTGTTAATAACTGTATTAATAACCATAAAGTAATCTCCTAGTCCTTACATAATACTTTAGCAGAGACTGGAGTTGGAAAGGCTGTGCCCAATGCCCAGTGTCAGCGGGCAGCGCAGGCAGTGGATATGAGCTGAACGCAAGCATGTTAATTAATTAACCAAATCAAAAGGCCCTACAGATTCAGCCAATTCATTAATTAATTAATTGGCTGAATCTGTAGGGCCTTTTGATTTGGTGAAGCACCAGGGCCTTGAGAGGGGTTGATCCGTCACTGCACACACACACACACACACACACACACACACACACACACACACACACACACACACACACACACACACACACACACACACACACACACAGCCATGCACATGAATATATATAACCCTAACCCTACTAGTACTACACACACACACCGTTGCACCCCCATCAATCACAATGCATGTCTGGTCTTAGTGGGATGAACAAACAGAAGAATGGCTTTAAGCACCTTTTAAGCTGATCAGCCGCTATCTCATCTACAGTTAAACAAAATGTGCATCAGGGTGCGTAGTGCTGCCCACTAGTGTTCACCCATAAGAAGTGCATCTGTATGTACCGGCTCTGGTCGGGTGCGTTTTGTTTAGGCTTTGTTTATAGCTGTAAAAAAGACATTTTCAGCACAAATTATAGCGTTCAACTTGTTTTGAGTATTGGCATGGTAATCTACAGTCAGTGTATAAAAATGTTGTAAAAAAAGAAACAGCCATATATATCTATATTAATATTTTTGTCATCTGTCGGGTGGAAACTTTGTTACTTTTCAGTATTCCAAATCAAAAGTAGCAGATCTACAAGCTTGAGTCGTGTTTCGAGCTTGCAGACCTGCTACTTTTGATGCTTTCATGTAACCCTATAGTCTGATCAAGTGGGGTGTTAATTTACAAAAAAAACACAAGGTTATGGAGATAAGAGGTTTCTGCCCAACAGTAACGATACATAGCAACATACCGGTAGGTTTTTCAATAAACTATTATAGGATTTAGAGGGCGGTTGTACAATCGGCCGCAGGTCTTAATGGGTTAAGGCAAAAATGCTGACTCAGCAATTGGTAAAGGACGATATTTGTTTGAAAAAATGTCCTTTTTAGACGGCGGTTGGAGAACAGAGACCAGGACCCTCACGGAGAACAAGCTCGACAACCAGCACTACCTCAGTGAGTATTTAAAGCCCAATCACTAAATCCAGTTTTGGGCTGTTAACGTTGTATTTGTCTCCAAACAAGGCTCTCAACTGACACACTGGACCAGAACTACACCATTGATGCTGTAGCAGAGTCCTGCACGGGTCCAATTTTCGATACCCGCACCCGTCCCGCCCGTTACCCGTGATTTATATAAAACTGGAAACCAGATCCGCCCCGCCCGTCAAAAAGTGGACCTGTTACCCGCCCCGTTACCCGTTCATATCACAGGCACCGATAGGCGATAGCTATCATTGACTTTATTTCATCCAACATCCGCTGTTGAGGAGAAACCCCAGCTCAGCTGCTGTTTATAACATTGCACAGTGCGGGTCCACTGACTAAAAAAGGTCACCCTGCACCCGCGCTGCGTTGCGTTCCGCCCGTACCCGTTAACTTATAAAGGTATATTGTCCCGCCCGTTCCCACCCGTCAAACTCGGGTACCACGGGTATCCGACCCATTGCAGGACTCTGTGCAAAGGCAAATTTAACAGTGTACCCACCACCCATTCAAAGGCAGATTTAACAGTGTACCCACCACCTATTGAACAGCAGATTTAACAGTGTACCCACCACCCATTCAAAGGCAGATTTAACAGTGTACCCACCACCTATTGAACAGCAGATTTAACAGTGTACCCACCACCCATTCAAAGGCAGATTTAACAGTGTACCCACCACCTATTGAACAGCAGATTTAACAGTGTACCCACCACCCATTCAAAGGCAGATTTAACAGTGTACTCACTGAGGTCCGTTTTACAAACTATGGAGGGTCTAGGAGGTGGTTAAACTGAAGTGATATTGATGAATTCCGAATAACTATTCAGCAGCACCCACGGCAGCCACTTTGAGGACCCCTGCTATAGTCCTATGTAGGCTCCTAATGTGATACCGGCATGTTGACCTCAGCTAATCACTGTGATGCTTTGAAGGGGGTTGAGAGAGCTCTGTTTGAAGTGCCTGGCCCGGACCGCGCTGATTGGCTCATGCACACAGCCACACACACACACACACACACACACACACACACACACACACACACACACACATACGAACCAGCACACACAGCACCACACCACACACACACACATACGAACCAGCACACACAGCACCACACCAGGCACGGCCCTTCATGTCACAGTAAAGAGGCTCGAGGGGCTGAGGTACTTCTGTACACAATCACCTGGCTCAGTGCGTTGTCACCCTGTCACCAAGCGCTGGAAACAAGTGACTTTAGATGGACCCGCCCCCCTCCACACACACACACACACACACACACACACACACACACACACACACACACACACACACAGTCACACACACACACACACACACACACACACGCGCACACTGTAATGGGAGCAACAATGACAAAATCCCACACATTATTATTATTATTCGGCCTGTCACAAACATTCCATAATCTTAGTTATTTGATATAATCACGATAAGCTGTTGCATAATCGTCATAATCATTTCACTTTAAATAATAGTGGAAATGGCAGAGTTCAAGTTCAAAATACGCTAATTTCCACTATTATTGCTTTTGTTTTAAAAAACAAAAAGTGAGTTGTGTTCTAAACGCATCTCAAGGACATGATGTTAGTTCACAGTCTTAGGAGCTCCTGTGTTTGACCTTCCTGCCTGGTCCAACACGGTGACAGCTTGCAGGGCGGGACACAAGTCACGTGACCCCACTTGCACACAGCTGGCCGGCCGGCCGGCCGGCGGGTTCAATCAGGCCATTGTTCACAAATGCCGTCTCGTTAACATGGCTCCCTGACTCAAACCTCCAAGCCTGTTAGGAACGCTGGGTCGCGTCGCTGTTGGACAGAGAGACAGAGAATCCACTCGGATCTCACCAGTGATTCAACAATGCTTTTTTTTCCCCTTCAAAAAAAAAGAAGAAAAGTCTAATGTTCAGAAGTCTAGCCGTCTATTAGAGGTCTGTCTGTCTGTGTGCAGGCTGTGCCCCGAGCTAATCTTGCAAACCACTGGACTGCACTTTATTAGAAAATAAATCAAAAAAAGTATAGCTACTACTTTTAGATTTTCTCACAGTATTTATCTGTGGAACCAAGTCAAACCAAATGTCCTACAATTCCAAGTGCTCGTCCAGGTGGGGGGTACCCAGTTCACAGATGATTATTTTGGGGGGTCGCGACCTGAAAAGGTTGAGAACCACTGCTTTATTGTTATTGCACCAAAGAATGCTGTGATTTTATGAGCTACATGCTCTTCCTCGGACGTTAAGCTTGTAACGTCGCAGCGTTCCTCGGTGCAATAAAGCATCTGTCGCATTGGAGCCTTAAGTTTGTGCAAGCATTTATTTTTCTTCTCTTTATACTACTACTGTTCGTCGCACCGCAGTTCGGTTTGGGGATGTGCATGTGGTTTCCATCACATGCACTTTTTCATCAGATTGTCTACAAAGGCGTGTCGATAACCTGATTCCATAGATCTCGTCGACCTTTAACCCTGAGTCTATACTAAGAAAACTTGGCCGTTGGCTATGTACTAGTACTTGGTCTGCTCTTTTCCCCCCTCTACACCTCTTTGCTGAAAATGGCCGATTTAGAATCACACAACGTGTACTTGTAAATCAGCTATTTTCGGCCAATGTTCTCCTCAGAATAGGGGTTCAAGTGGTTAATGTAAAAAACAAAATCCAATCGCACAAACATTTGGTTGCCCCCCCGTCTTAGGACCCCCCTGTTGAAGACTCATGGTCTTAACAGAAAAAGGCTTATAATTAGTCAGTTTTAACACATTGATCTCCTCCTCCTCAGGGCTGGTCCAGATCCCAGTGAGCATGTACCAGACTGTGGTCACCAGCCTGGCCCAGGGCAACCGGCCGGTCCAGGTTGCCATGGCGCCCGTCGCTACGCGGATCGACAACACTGTAACGCTGGACGGACAGGCCGTGGAGGTGGTCACCCTGGAGCAGTAGTAGTGAGTAGTGACTGCTCACCTGGTTGGCTGGCGGCTGTACGTCGACGTCCTTTTCCATTTGGACCCGACTAGGGGGTATCAAATGGACCCGTTAGCCGCTCTGTAACTCTTCAGTGTGTACAAACCGAACCAAAATGTGGTTCCATTTATACAATGTCTCGGTTAACATTTTACAGTGTAGCTTTGGGGTTAGGGTTGGAAAACAAAAATGGAAACTTTCGTATCAAATGGGAGTGGTACTCAAAGCGGGGAGCCAGGGGTCCTTGGAGCGGTTCCAAGGGGTCCCCAGCAAAAGTAGTTGCTATAGCATCACAATCATTTTAACCGATATGTCCTTGGCATGAAATGAGAATCACTGATTCTCTTTAGTTAGTTTAGTTAGCTTAGCTTACACACAGCTATGAGGCAATATTCCCTCTACTGTACATGGATTTAAAATGCATTTATTTTGCTGATCGTAATGATAATTTTGTAAATGTAAATCAATGTAAAATGGAATTGAGTACCGGGAGAGGCTGAGCTCTATATATAAGATATTATATACAGTATGAATACAATCATACAACAGAATTAAATTAAATGGCATCCTCTGCTTTTTTCCTTGTATACGAAAAGCAGTCTCTCCGAAATCTGTACAAAGTTCATTTATTTTTTAAATGTACCGATACCATTTTAGCCCTCTCGAAACCGAATCCAATACTCATAACTTGCATATCGGGCGATACAGACTAGCAATCCGATGAGTGTGTAATTTAAAAAAAATACCTAGAGGGGGTTCCAAAGGGACCCTTACAGGTCTGTAACTCTGATAGTGTACAAATGGAATGGTCCATTTGGTTCCATTCGTACACACTCAGAGTTATGGTGTTCCTTATAATTCAAAAGGGTTGAGGACCACTGATCTAGTGATAAATATAAATGAAAAGGTCAGGCAGTATCGGCAGCTTTTCCGATACTGCTATCGGTTTCGGAACAACTATTTATCTTTCAACGTACTCGAGATAAATTCCGTATGGGGAAAACGTAAAAAAAGTAAACGCAAGGAGGGGTTTCGCGCTCACACACAACGGAGATAACAGAGTTTCTTATAGGCCTAGACAGGAATGGACCCAACATAATTTCTGAAAGAACACATGTGGAAACGAGGAGTAATGCAACCCCGATCTGCACTGTAAAATCCTCCTTATTTAAGGGTCCCTTTGGTTCCATTTGTACACTCAGAGTCACAGAACCTGTAAAGGTCCGTTTTGAGCCCCGGGTGGTCTGCTAACCTGACGTTGAGGAGCAGTGACCTAACTGCTCCCATCGACTCCACAGGAGGAAGGAGAAGGCACAACAAAATGGTCGCCTTGGAGACTTTTTTTTCCCGCCATGGTCATCTCTGTACAATGTAAAATATATTTTTTGATGTACATCTTGCAGGGGAAATACAAAAAAATGGACAGATTTATCAATGCATTGTGTTTACTATGTAAAGATATTGTGTTTTTCTTTCATTACTTTTGGTCATTTAGCTGCATTTCCTAGATTTGTGATGTTGACAATTATTGTGTTACAAAGGTTAGAATATTTAGTATTTATTTCTTCACGCTTAACCCTTCTCTTAAAAACATAACGATGAACCAAAAACCCTGGAGACAAAAGCCACCACTGCTTTACCCCTTAGGTACCTGCCACTGCCTGTTGTCACTGTCCCTATGTCCCTGTCACTGTTCTTACGTTCCTGTCACTGTCCTTAGATCAGTGGTTCTCACAGTTTCAAAATGGACCCCAGTTACAGGTCTGTAACTCTGTGAGCGTAGACATGGACCCGTACGCTCAGTTATGGGGTGGTCGTTGAAATGAAATGGTTTTGAGAACCACTGTCTACTTGGACACCTGTCCTTAGCCACACCCATCGTTCTACGTTGAACGAATCAGGCCTTTGGTTTGCCGTATAGTCCACGGACATGTCGTGAACATGTGTTGAAGACTCAGGATATAATTATTAGATGGTGTTTTCTACTGCTGGATTGCTGAGCTGACCGTTTTGTCTAGGTCAATTTATTTACTGGTCATTTGGTTGGCAGAGCCCCCCCTTGGATTATTTTTTTGAATTTGTATGTCACTTGCAGGAATGGGTGGTCTGCTTCGTTTTGTAAATCACATAACATATAAAATGTGTCGTATTTATGATGACGTTGACACAGGACAGTTCTTCAAATCTTATGAAAAGAGCAAATTGGTTGTCTCTTGAACCCTCTCACGTCACAGGTGTAATGAATCACCAAGCATCTGTGGATAAAACCTAATAAAAATGACTGCTGTTGTTCACCTATCATGCCGTTTTGTCCTTTAACTGCCATTGTTACTAGGTGGGGAGGTAAAAAAATTATACTCAAGATGATATCACCATAAGTCCACGATATGATATTGTTTTGCTATTTATTTTTTATTTTGTATTATTTATACATTTCCATACTTTCCCTGCCAGCTATTAATACAATTAACGGTGGACTGCAAGCATTTTTCCAGTGCAACCCTTATTTTGAAGGACCCCGCTTTCGCTTTCAGAGCACACAGTCCTATCATGACCATCACTACTTTGGCTATGGGCCAACGACGGCGAGGAAAGGAATCTGATAAAGGCATTTGAAAGGAACAGAAACAACAGCAAGTGGATGTGTGCGGCGATCAGGATGGACAGTTCATTTTCTGTTTACTTCATCACCTAGCAACCCAATGCTAATGTAAGTAGCATTGGGTGTAAGTAACCACTATAAAAGGACCATAAGACATATCTACCGTACGCCAATCACGGCAAAAGTGTTTTAATAGACACCAAAGCAAAGAAGATGGTCTAATCTAAGACTCCTTTGTTCTCGTCTTCAGCTTGCATCAGTTCACTGCGATCGTTTGGCGTAGATCTACGCCAATGGTGGAAAACAGTAGGATTTGAAATGTGATTTGTAATGTGATTATTAAGTATCTTTAAAAGCATCTACTTTTGAAAACGTTTTACTTTGAATACAAAAAGTGCCATAATAACCTTTTATATGCCAAGTCAACTTTATAATGTTTATAGACTTAATTTCCAGAGTAATTTTTCTACAACATCAAATGGAACCTTAGAATTCCATAGACGTTCATATATTATCGTCTTTGCGCAGCGTTTCGAGCAAGTTGTGGATCTGCTACTTTTGATCCTTTTGTGTGATGCTGGAGTAGGATCAAGTAGGGCGTTCATTTACAAAAAAACAAAAACACAAAGTTTGAATAATGGAGATAAGAGTGTTTCTGCCTGGCGAGAACAATATTCTCTCCATTTTGTACCCCCCCCCCCCCACCACTCAGCCATGATGACAGACATGGGCCTGGTTACATCATAAGCTGTGTTGGCCCGCTGCCCCTCCCCCTGGCTCTAAAGCCTGGGATTTGCTAGTAGAGGCCTTCTGTTCAGTGTTGCCATGTCAGCTGATAAACTACTTTGGGGTTATTTTTCTGTGAAGGTGCATGTGTTTCTAAAGTGTAGTTGCTTATTTGGGTTTGCTTACATTTTTTTAGTTAGGTAATTAAACCAGTGGTTCTCAATTATTTTCATGTCATGTTCCCCAAAATGAATATGTATTTGTCCCTAAACCCCATCTGAGAATGTTTAGTGCCAAGGAGCCCCGTAACAGATTTGTATTTCAAAGATCTTCCAAATATTCATTTAATTCCTCATTTAATTGCTTAAGTGTTTTTGGAAATGGCAGATACAAACTACGCATTTTGAACTTGCAGATCGTCTGTTTTCAAATTGCAGATGTATACTGCATATAAGTCTCGAGACTGTTGACTCGCAACAATACATTCTAAGGAAAAGAGGGCGCTGTTTTTCCTTTATTTCATGACAATGGCTTCTCAGATTGATGGCGTATAGGTTTAAAGTGTGCATGTGGCCTATAATATAGGTTTTCCTAGACATAGATGCTTATTTCTCTCGCAGAATCTGGCAACAGTGCTCCTGTTGCACAGAGAGGGAGAGAGAGGTCTTAATCCGTCAGGCGTCAGTGCATGCAGCTCTGGTCCAGATTACAGCAGGAGAAGCAGGTTACATTTTGCACGGAATTGAAACGTCTCGTTTCCTCCTTGTTTCATGTGTTTGCCCCCCTGCTGGCCTGGCCAGCACGACACACACACACACACACACACACACACCACGTGCATCCTTAACACCGTTGGCTTGCGATTCTGTCTTATTCTCGGAGGCTGGCCCTGGTTTAAGCAAGCCACCCTCCCCCCGCCCTCTCTAGCTATGCGTCTAGGTTTCAGGGATCATCAATGTGTCCGTAGCAAGACTCTTGGCCTTGTCCGTGGAACTGTTCTTTTACGTTTTCTACTGAGATTGTATCCAAGATAATATCCTAACCTTAACTTGTTCTTTGAACTCTTCCACCTTTCCATCCGAAGTCCTATCAATTCGGCTAGCCTATAGAGATTCCTGGGGGTCCACATCTCTGAGGACCTCTCCTGGACCCTCAACACCGCGTCTCTGGTCAAGAAGGCCCACCAGCGTCTCTTCTTTCTGAGGAGACTGAGGAAAGTACACCTATCTTCTATCTTAGTTGATTCTTCATATCCATATTAGTGCAGCGGCCAGGATGATTTGTTTATATTTCAAACACACAATAAAAAGTACATGAACCCGTGTATTTGCGGCGCCCTCTACCGATATTGACGTCAGACTTCAGTGCTCTATTAGTAGTAGTAGTAGTGCAGCTACAGTACATGTACAAGTTAGTACAATAATAATGAAAAGTAATACAGTACAAGGGTATAAAACAGTAGTGCAACAACGCATAATGTGTATTTTAGCTATGCAAAGACACGTTAGTTGATTTGGAGCAGCTACATGCATCGTTGCGCCTTTGCGACGTTATGTCGCTGGCTTCCTTTTAGACTGCATCGTTTAATCTGCCCTGTGTGAACACAACATAAGACATTTAACCTCCTCAACCGTCAATACTTGACCTTTCTCTGTACTTGGTCCGCTCACAAAAGTGAGGATGAAAATTGTGATTGGCCAGAATGAGATGATGTATGATGATAAGAGCGCCCCTCACTTCACACGGGTGTGATTTTCTATTTCTTTTTTTGGGTAAAGTTCTCCTCAGAATAGGGATGCTGGGGTTCAAGTGGTTGATAATATATATAAAGTCCTATCACACAAAGATTTGGCGGCCCCCCTGTAGTAACGCTGACGACCCCCTAGGGGTTCCGGACCCCTTGTTGAAGACCTGTTCAGTATGGTATTAAAATAACGTGCCTGCATTGCTTCTGCATTCAGGTCTGTTTACACAGAGGCCCCATATTACAGGTGACAGTGTGTTGTATGTAGCCAACATCAATACAACACCACGCCCAGTGAGTCATCACCTACTCCCAAACATCAAAGACTTCTGGGCCTGATTGGAAGCTTTTAACCCATTAAAACCGGGAAAGAATCTGTAATTTTTTATTTTAGCTATGTTTTTTTAGGAAACTCTTAGGATGGTGATTTAGAATGGTGGTTCTCCAAAATATAAAAAAATAAATAGCAGATGTACAAGCTCACAGCACGTCACTTTGTGCCACGCTGCGAGCTTCTACATCTGTTATTTTTTTAACGTTTCTGAAAACTCTTTGAAAACCTTCAAATACATTTTTAACACATGTCTTCTCTTCTGGGAGAGTGTCTGCAGATGGGGGTCCGCGGCCAAATACATATCAATTTGGGCGTCCTTGGCATGAAAACATTTGATAACTACTACTGGCCTCATCGGGCCTTAACGGGTTAAACAGCGGACAGGCTGTGGCGGTGAAGACGACAACAATATCTTTAGGAGTGGAACGTCACTGGACACAGAGGAGACAACACGTATTGACCGAGGAGCCCCTGAGTGAGGCTTCAGTGACCCCGTCTCCACGGAGGGGGGGAGTGTGCGGGGACAGCGGGAGAGAGGTTGGATGTTCTTGTTGCATGGAGTGTCCTGCAGGTCAGCTCGTGGGCAGAGCTTTAATCTCCACTAATCGTTTCTTAATACGCGTATCCCAGGACCCACATACCCCCACCCCTGTCCCCCATCCCCATCCCCGCTTCTCTGCTTGGGGTCCGGACTGGAGGTCTGGAGTCCCCCCACTTTGCTCCGTGTACATGGGATAATCTCCCACGCCTTGTTCTTCTTAGCATGTGGGCTGGACTGGAGACACTGATTGAATCCGACCCTGCACGTCTGCACACAAGATGGTCTCTGTGACCCCCACCTATTTCACAGCATACTGTTAAAGGACCATGCTTCAACCGTTTTAAACCTGTTTTCATATAATTGGTCCTCACTAATGCTCATGATAATATATGACCGTTTCTGACCTATAGGCTAAGTCATTGAATTTCTTTAGATTTTCGTTTTTTTCATGTCTTATGAAAGCAGGGAAATCATAGCTTCAAATTGACATTGGTCTCTAACATTACACCTAGCTACATGTTTAAGCATTTATTTCATATTTACATGTTGATTTCAGCTCTGACATTTATTTCAGACATGCTCTAGTAAGAGTCTGCCTGTACTATTATATTATATCCATTATATCTTTAGGAATAGAAAACCTGCAGTTTCTATTAGCTTGGATTCGCCATCGATGATGTCACTGATATAGGCGGGATTCCGAACTGTCCACAGCCCTCTGAGACACAGAGTGTGTAGACAGAAACTGTGTGATATTATAATGTGCATTAGTGAGGACCAATTTTATGAAGATTGTCCTTTAAGAGCGGTGATAGGATTGTGTGCTGAACTGTGGCAAACAATCTATTGGAGTGTTTCTCAAAGTGGGGTCCGACGGGGACCCCAGGGGAGTTATTAAGGGGGATCTACAAGCCCACAACAGTGTATGTGACACTTGATGAGCTTGAAGATCTGCCATATTCAAAGGATTTAGACACAAATCTCTCATGGCCAAATACAAATCATTTTTGGGGCTTGACATTATTTAGTTTGAGAACCAGAAAGATTCATAATCCAAATTTTCCTTAAGAGATGTTATCTTCCTTCAGTGGTTCTCAACCTGTGAGTCGGGAGTCCCCAGATGACAGTATAGTGGCAATTTAAATGTTTAATACCTAAAAAAGAAAAGAAAAATATCATTACTGCATCAAAAGTAATCATCAAACTATATAAAAACAGGTCAAACATTGGCCGATATAAGAAATGCCAAGGCGTTTTGAGCTTGTCAGGCAGTTCAAATATGATTATTTTGTGCGTCCAGTGCAGTTTAAGGACGATTATTGGGTGGGGGGCGGTGAAAAGGTTGAGAACCAACATAATTGAATAATAAGTGATCGACTTGCAATGCAGTGCTTGTTGTCTTTCCGCCATCAACAAAAATCAAATTGCTGATGATGATGCACACGGTCGGTCTCTCACAGGAACGGCGTTCTAATGATGGCCTTCCTTCTCACCTGCATGTCCACCTCCAGTCCAGACACTGCGTAAGAGTGACGGCTCTTAATCTCATTCCACTAATGCTCTGCAGCCCTGCATTAGAACACAACACAAGCACCGCTCTGTCTGAGTCCAACGCAAACCCTCCCAGAGAACCACTCACCACCCTGTGTGTGTGTGTGTGTGTGTGTGCGCGCGTGTAGGCCAAAGGGGGGCTGTGGGATAGAGAGGGGGGCTGAAAAATGCAGTGTAACCTGAGATTCTTGGCCCATCTGGAGAGGACAGGGGTTATCCTCCCACAATGCACTCTGCTGCAGAGAAGATCGTTACAGGGAATCTGACACAATGGACCAGCCTTTTTTTTTTAAAGATTTTATTTGCATCACAGATATAGGAGTATTTGTACGATAAAACACAATGTGTTTTTTTGGGCAGGGGGAAAAAACATCACCAGGTGCACATCATACAGAGTAAAAGACTGGTTTCACCAGTTTATATGTGCATGCACATCGCATTGTTAAAGCATGCTTTCATTTTGCATTAGGTAAACAGTTTGCATGTCAAATATGCGTGTTGTGTTCTGCAATTTGAGCCCACGACAATGGAAGTAAAGTCAATCTGAATCGGTTGCCTGTTTGTCAAGCGAACAACACTGAGCCCCTTTATGTCGGCTAGTCTGACGGTCTATCGCCTCAATCTCAGCACTTCCGTTCTCTTTCTGTTTTAATGATCTCCTCCGTACAAAAGCAAGAAAAGGCCTAGTGCAGGTCCAATGACGAGGTCTGCGCAGATCAAATATAGCTAGCCCAGGGGCCAAAACCTGGTAACAATACAAATCATATTAGACACAGCTACAGCTAGTGTAGGGTATAAAGCAGGATTTATGCAAAGACAGATAAAGTGGTTTTAATCCCCATGTCACCTACATTAACAGACCCTGACCCAGATATATGGAGCTCAGCATGCAATGCAGCAGATTTCAGAGCCATACTGTAGATAGGGCTGTCTGTTGAGGCAAAACAACCATCTGAGAAACACTCTGTAAAACCCGGCATCCACCCTTTCCCTGAGCAGGTTTGGGAGAGAGAGAGAGAGAGAGGGGGGGAGGGCGGGCAGGGGCCTGCATTGAAAGAGAAGGGTGAAAGACGAAACCACTCGGTTTGCCAATTACGCCTGGGAGCCGAGAGAGGCACCCCCTGTTGGCTTTTTGGGCGAAGGCGGAATAGGGGACCCTTTATACCTTGTTTTTTTTTTGCCGCGAGTCACGTGGCCGTCGAGTCCCCTGTCGCTGTCAGATTCACTGGAGTTCCTGGATTATGTTCCTCACCTGCTCTTACAGATGCGACCAGGAGAACATTCCACTTGTAGAGTAGTTATACGTCCAAACACCAACATTTCGTCACTGTCGGCCTATATCCATATTCAAACGTTTTTCTTCATTTTTTTTAAATTAAATAATGAACGCCCTTACTTGATCACACTACAACACAAAAGCACCAAAATGGCAGGTCAAAACCGTCTACTGTGAATATTATTTTTGCAATTTATATAGTGCCTTAATAGATCTTTTTGCTGTTCTCTAGGGCTCTAGGCTGTATTATGGATTTTGTATACCTAAATCTCGATATAATGCTTGATTATTGCCCACGGTCACCTTGATTGAAGACACACCTATTCCAATTGGAGTTCACCTGTGTTCTCCTCCTCTATTATTACAGGTTCATTCTTGTTTGTGTCAATCCCTGGAGAAGACCTGTATCTGGTGGTGGAAACGTTGGTTTTGTACCACTACATGTTGTTGTCGTCGTGGCTAATTCAAGGTCAGTCCTTTTTTAACTACAGTTTCATATTGACCAATGATAACAGGAAACACTGCTGTATTATTGTTGTATTGATTATGTCAGTACGTTTTGGTTCTAAATAAGAATTTGCACACTTTAGCTTCTCAGTCATGTACATTATATATGTAGCCGAGTAGCTCAGAGCCTCTGCCTGATGGCCTCAAAAGTCTAATATCTCTCCCGGTCCAGAGGGATATCCCTATGGTCTAGTGGTTAAGATGTTGGACGTTCACAAGGGAGGCCCGAGTTCAAATCCCGGGCGTTACATATATAAAGTAAAGAGAAGGCTGCACACTAAACTCACTTTATTAATTTGATCTGACGATCCCACCGAAGAAAACAGAGTGTCCTGGCTTCTCATGTGTTTATATTGTCAATGTTTTCTGTCAATCTGCCCAATGAGCAGCCTGCCTGTGACATCAAGTGGGAGGGATTAAGGCAGGCCATATATAAAACCGAATCGGGACACTTTCAGTGTCAACACTGTCAGTCATACTCTTTTGATCGACATGCTTGTCGATCGGCTATTTTTACCTAAAGCTTTCCCCACAATAACAGAAAACACACTAGCATAGAGCCCTGTTTTACCACCTTTTTTTTTGTGGTTAATTACCTTAATATGATTGTTCATGCTTTCTAGACAGCCATCGGTTTGGTTCCCCAATCAAACTTGACCAAAGGTTGTGAGATGTTCTGGAAATCTAAACCGCTAAGGTGTTTTCTTCTTTTAGGTTATGGAGCTTTGAGACTGGGGTGTGAAGGGGAGGAACATGTTCATCACCCCGCCCTTCCATCACCACCAGTCACTCACTCACTGACCTATGAAGCTCTTCAGTAGACGTCGATTCCCAAACCCAAATAAATAGACTTCACATTATACAATATGTCATGAGCATTTTTAAAATAATATATATTGAGCACCGAAGTCTGACATCACTGCCGCTAGAGAGCGCTATCCCCCTAGGTCATGGCATTATTTTTTGTATTGGATTTCCCATAGGCGAATATCATATAAGAACTATGTTCTTATAAATAAACAAATCACCCTGGCAATTTTACTCATATGGATATGAACTGATTATTAATTATTATAATAAACAAATTATCTAATTATATCTAAAATGGACCTTTGGGAGTTAAAAAATAAATAAATAAAAATAAGGCCGTGACCCAGGGGTAGTGGGAGTGACATCGGGACTTTAGTACTTAGACACAAAAACAACAAATCTATTTTTTCAAATAGATTTGCTGTATTTTGGAACATTATTCTATATATTTTTTTAAAACACTGAAAGGCATTGGGCTTCGCTGGTGGACACTCGCAGGCAGTAGTTGGCAAGTCTAGAACCACCGGATCCAGCTACCTCACCAGTGTGAGTTCTACCATTGCCAAACACTGCCAGAGAGCTGCTTCAGACCTCTCTGAACCACTAGGAAGGCACAGGGGTCTTGATTTGTCACATGGAATTGAAATGATGATTCAAGGACTCTGCTCACGTCAGAGGACTTCAAGAGGAGGGCCAACGAAGCTCAGCATCATCGCTAGAAATGGAACTGGTCAAAAAACAGTAAAAGGGAAAGCAGACCCCCAATCGTTCTTTCGTGCATTTTCGTGTGAGACGTCACTGTTCGGCTAAAATTGCACAAGCATGGACAGGAACTTTCAGCAGAAGGTATTTAAACATGTGTCCAGATCTTTTTAGTTCTCAGTTTGTCCCATCAGAAATAATGACGACCAGATTACATTGTGCAGAAATGCATGGCGATGGTTGGAATCCAAAGGTGGTGTTATTGTTAACCAGCAGGATGAAAGTCTGTCTTGTCCTATATTGGCACTACACATAATTGCTCAAAGTATATACACAGAAGCAAAAATGTGCTAGTGCCAAAACAGGCAAAGAAGACAAGAAGCTGAGGTATCCGAATGCAACTGGGGTGAAGCTTACAGCAAGTACATCCAAGCAAGAGATGTGCAACTCAACCAAACCAAAGTCATTGCATCACTACCACCACACCCAGGAATCCTGGAGGGGATGAGGGCATGAGGGACAGTTGGACAGCCATCTTCTAGTGGTTCTTTCTCTGCTCTGTTTATGGCCCTATGGTAATTCACTGATTGTGTGCTTTCACAGTGAATTCTACCAGTGCCATACACAGAACAGGAGTCATCATAAGCGTCATCACCCCCTCGATCCCTCACAAGAGTCATAACCTTAAGAGGTCATCACCAAGAGGCATCATCACACCAGATTCAGGGTTATCATCCCCCCAAGAGTCATTGTCACCTTAAGAGTCATCATCACCCCCGCAAGAGTCATCATCATCTCATCAAGAGTCATCAATAACCTGTGTGCAAAATGGAACATTTCCATTTTGTACACTCTCAAGAGTTTTAGACCTGTAAGGGTCCATTTGGAACCCCCCTATAATCGTTAAAGGAAACCGGATTTATTAAAATCCTAAAGGATCCCAACCCTACCCCAGAGCCAGAGTCGTCACGACCATCACCAACACCAGTCACCACCACCCCAAAAGTCAGCATCACCACCACGACTCACCATCACCCCAAAAGTCACCATCACCACCCAGCCTGTTGGGCACAGAGAAGCTATACGACCACGATTATAGAGAACGCAATGATCTGGATGAGGAAGATGGGACTGAGGGACTTCATGATCCGCATGGAAATCTCACACAACTGGAATGACGCAGCTCTATCAAAGATGTACCGCACTGCGGTGGACAGATGTTGGCTTTTATGTCACAGCATGGTAAACAGACTATAAATCTACTTCCTTGTCTAATTACTCACCAGTCACAGCTAATCATCTGTGGTGCTATATTTTGTCTTTGCAGATTCATTTTTCATTTGACTACAAATAATGTAATATTCTGACCATTCAGTCATTATTAGTTAATAAGTACGGTATGTAACACGTCAAATAATGTACTGTTATTTTATATCTTTGGTGAAAATATAGATCCAGATTTCAGTTTAATTGAAAGCTCTCACAACACAGGAAGTGTGACTTGCTGGATTGTTCTGCAAAATGGCACTACGCAGAAACTCACCTCTCTAACAAATATCCTTTACCCTTCTCAAAATTGACTACGGTAAGCTATACACTAATGTATTTACTCAAGTAGACAAACTATACAGCTGATAATAAAAGCCTCACAATACATCTCTATGTTGCTGTGATGGCCAGTCCTTGACCAGTGGTGCTCAGGCGACCCTGGCTGCCCGGCATGTGCTGATATTGTCTAAAGTTGAGACACTAAACTTGAGAACACTACTGTCACACTCTTCCTTCATGGCCTCGATGACATCAACCTATATCTCCTTGTCTTTTTAATATCACTTTTTTTTTTTGTCAAGACTGCATTACTTGTTCATTGTTTTGTTGGGGCGTTCACTGCAGCATGTGCTGCAGAAAGGCCATTGTATGTTCCTACATACATACATGCAAAATTCATAAAATTAATGACATTCTGAATTCTAAACCTACAATTTACTGATAGAAGGGTAAGAAGAAACCTCCCTTGGCTTTCATTTTATATGACCATGAAAATTTGTCGAGCCCTTCTCTGCTGACGCGCCGACAGAGGAAATATATAAAAACATATTGAATTCTGAAGCATTTTCATGTTAACAAATGCATGGGCAACCTAATAGCCTCTAAACTCTAAATCATTAGTTAATGCCATAGACAGTGGAGGCTGTAACGACGTCACGCCACCACATGCACTAACCAAACACTCACCCAAGAAAATGGCCGCCGTCAGAGCACACTGCAATGAAAACGTGAGTTGCTGACTTTGTGATGACATTCATTTACAGAACGCCCACAAATACTAATCTATAGTTCATATTTATTCCTGACAGATTCTATTGACGAGACCAATTCTGCATCAGCTCAATGTCAGTGCACTGTAAAGATTTTTTCTATGCAAATTATACTCCAAGTGATTGGTATAACCTTCAATCCATTGCCTGACCTATTTAGACAAACCAGTAAATAATATACAAGATCTTCTTTGTTTTCAAACATCTCTCTGACAGCATTGACAGCATGCAGCCTTCTCTACCTTGCAGCAAAATCCTCAGTGTTAATTCATCCATAAGCTCAGTGAGTGTACAAATTAAACCAAATTAGATCCACAAGCTGTCGGCACGTCACTTCGTGTCACGCTGACAGCTTGTACATCTGCTATATTCTTGAATAAAAATAAAAAAAGAGGTTAAGAAAGTGCGAGAACTATTGTAGAATCGTGGTCGTGGTCTTATTGGGTTCATTTGTATACACTGACTTAAGATCATCACTGAGGATTTGGCTGTGCAGTTGATGGCTCCTGGCTTCAGCCACACCCTGCATGGTTGCAAGTCCAGAGAGCTCCATCCATTGATTTGCTCTGATGATCAAACCATGAACTAAGTGATTCCCTCAGACTCACAAATGGCTCCCCGAGCAAGAACTCCCATCGCCATTTCCTGCACAAATCAATAAGCACTAAAAAGCCAAGTTGAAAAGAACCTGCAGTGTCTTTTAAGACCTGAGGCCGATTCTATACAAAATTACTTCTAAATCAGGAGATTGCACACTTTCAAGATTTTTCGAAAATGTTTAAAACAAATTAGCAGATGCAAATAGCAAATAGCTCGAATAACCAACACTAAAATGTCTGTCTGTCTGTCTGTCTGTCTGTCTGTCTGTCTGTCTGTCTGTCTGTCTGTCTGTCTGTCTGTCTGTCTGTCTGTTTGTTATTGGATATATATATATATATATATAGCAGCAATGGCACTTATTGTTATTTCTGTGTGCATTCATGAGTGAATGTCCTATATGTGCCTTGGCACCTTCATTCAGTTAAGTAATTTATTTAGCCTATTATTCTGCCATAAAAAATACAAAAATTATATGTATATTATTGTATGTTATAGGCATATTATGTATAATATGCCTATAACATTTGTCTAGACAGAGCCTACTACAGAACATGAGTGACATAAATAGCCTAAGCCTATACTGTGTTATAAACCGTTTGTAAATAATAATTTCATAACACCCAGTGCCTCAATGCCTTTCATCATCAAAGGCAGCTGTCACAATACAATCCCACCTGCAATTAGCCATGGGAGCTTGTTATTACATTGTAGAAATAATTGATATTATTCCAACAAACAAAAAATAATTAAAAATATACTTTTTTCCCCATTCAATTTTGTTCTGCAGCCAATTGAACTGTGGGCAATGCACATGCAGGGCCAACTATTTAATCCTGTTTAACAATCATGTCCATCATCATTCTTACAGGATTCCCCCGATATACAGTACAGACACATTCATATATTATATCTATAGATATCTATAGAAATTAATTGTGTCCTAGCAGTATACAGGCCTCGTATAAGTAACTATAGGTCAGCACTGCAGTCGTTTATTTAACGCTCGCTCTGCCAAAGCCACTTCAGTTAATCGCATTTGTCTGAATAGGAGAACACAGGTCCTCAACTTGAAGGTTATTTCAGGAGGATTTGGCAAAATGTCGTCGAGGCCTTACAGGGCGATTTGAATTAATAATAAGCAAAACAGTAGTTGTCTATATAGGTCTATACGTTTAGCCCAAAGAAAGACTAATTACGGTAATTATATAGGCTATTGTGGTTAAATACAATTAGGCTATTGGCCATACAACAATGCAATATTAGAATACATTTAAATACACTTATTTGATCATTAATTTGCATGCATCGGGGTAAGCTTACCACAATGAGCAGGTGCATAAAATCTGGGAAAGCATCTGTGTGTCATTTTAGATTTTTAGATTATATTTTTAGTGTTGCTTGGCTATTCAAACAATTAATGCTTTTAGCTTGAGATCTTCTATTTCTTTATTTGATCTTGAGAGTCGCTACTGCAGGTTTATTAGAAGGCATTTGTACATAACCGGCCTCTCAGGTCTTAATGGGTTAATCCTATACACCTGCCATGGCTAGCCTCGACCATCTAAAATCTATACAGCATAGTCTCATATAAAAAATAGCACGATGTTGTTATTGAATCAAAACATTTTTAAATTGGTTTTAGTTCGTTTTTTTAAAAACATTAGTTTGCTTTAACATTAAATTAAAAAAAAAAAGGTATATCTAAGCCTACTGATGGTCATAATATTAGTATTAATATTATTTCTTATCCTACCTGTTGCCGACGCGGGGGGTTCCATGCATTCCGTACAGATATGTTTTAAATATCAAGAAAAGCTTCAAATATGTATAGCCTATTTTAACCCAATATTTTCCGTCACAGAGTCCAGCACCTTGCGTCTGTATAAAGCCACATTCTGAATTTATCTAGATAACCGCTCGTCTAAAAAAAGCCTAAAAGTGTGTATTATACGACACTTTAACGGTTTAATAACTGGCTTTGCTCGTTACATGCAAGACCAAAAGAGAGCGAGCGAGAAAGAGAGAGAAATTACCCCAAATCTATGTCCCTCCTGTCCTGCAGGACTCACACTGCAGAACTACAATGAAACAAAGAACATCCAGTCGGCTCTCCTGAACTTCCTGAGTATCAGATGTCACTTGAGTTGAGCCTCTCTCTCTGTTCTCTCCTGAACCAACCCCACATATTTTACCTGCAGCGCGGAGCAGACCCTCCTCCATGCAGACCAGGTGCGCAGCGGCAGAGCAGAGCACACATTCACAGCCTCCCCAAAACGGCCTCTATGGTCCCGCTGTGTCCCAAACAAGTGGGTCGGGAGTTGAGTGGAGTGGCGGGACCTGCATGTTTGGGGTCGCGCACCAATTTGTATATGCACGCTCACGAGAAAATATCCCTCTTTTATTTTCTCGTTTACCCAAAAAAATATATTATATTTAACTTTTTTCTCTCTCCCCCAGGACATTTTCAAAAGGTAAAAAGGGAAAAGAAAGGATCAAATAATTAAGTTGGTGAAAATAGCAGATCTACAAGCTCACAACGCAGCGTGAAGCAACACTGTGCATGGGCTTGTAGATCTGCTATTTTCACTAGTTTGGGTCCCATGCAGGCAGACGCCTTAATTTCTCAATAGAGTCCGTCTCTGCCTTCTGTATGTGCGTCTCCTCCTTGCTTGCGCGGCTTGTGAGTAACAAGGATTTGCCGGTTTGGAAAAGAGAATTAGTTTGTTGTAAGCATCTTACCCCATGGTGCATGGTCGGTGCCAAAGAAGAAAATAATCCAGCCCGCGCCTCTCATGTCTGTCTGTCTGTCTGTCTGTCTGTCTGTCTGTCTGTCTGTCTGTCTGTCTGTCTGTCTGTCTCCTGTTTTGCGGTGTCACTGCATGGTGACTATATAGTGGCCCCCATGGGTGCATGCCGTTTCTTTTTTCCCTTCTTTCTTTTTTAAGGTGGAGCTCATTGGAGGCAAGGAAAAAAACGTATAAAATTCCTGTGATCCTGCGCATGTCGCTTGCCGAGGATTAATAATAGGCCGCCGCCTAATAATAAATAAGCAGCAAGTAATACAACATATTACGGCCTTAAAGTAACATTTCCCTCCGTATTTTCTGTCATATTATTCAAATTATAATAGTCGATAACGTTTGTTTATATATTAAAAAGAAGGAAAAAAAACGAGTCCGGAGCCCGGAGCCCTATTTTATATTTCAGTTTGCAGGCAGTTGTAGCAGGCCTGGTGCAGTTTTTATCCCAGATGTTACACCACCGACAAAATGCACTGTCGAGAGAGAGAGACAGAGAGAGAGAGAGAGAGAGAGAGAGAGAGAGAGAGAGAGAGAGAGAGAGAGAGAGAGAGAGAGAGAGATGTAGGCATACCGGTAGGCAGGCAGAAATTAAGAGATATATAGACAATTTCTGCTGCTTCCTCCCAACCCCATCCATCCATCCATCCATCCATTCATCCATCCGGGATTAGTTTTAACAGGCTGTCGTTCTGTTGAGCTGTGCAGAAATACTGCAGGATCAAATGACCAAGTCCAGATGGTCCAATGATTACCAACAATTCAAACGGTGCATTTCATAGGACAACCCGAGTGGTGGCGGGTCCTCCACACTTACTGTATTTAGGCTACTGTCCTTAATAATAGCGCCTTTATTATGCAAAACCAGAATATAGGCTATTTGACCCATGTCCATTTAAAATAAAACACAGTTTATTGTCTGACAACAAATCAAACCGTTTATCTCCCTATAATCCCAATTAACCACTTGAAACCCCACACTTTGACCGGTGTCTCACAGGGGTCACCAGCTCCCCTTCCCTTCTCCCCAGGCTATAGCCTATTCAGGGCCCTATCTTGCGCCACCCCTTAACCCTTTATCCTTAAACTCTGTGCCATTTGTTTTGTTACTATTTTAAAACATTTGAAAATAGTTCAATTAGCCGATCTACGAATGTTGAACCCATGTCTGCACTCTGCAGCCAGGCCTGCTTGGCCATTGGGTGACATTCACACACACGCAGAATGCATGCATGCGTAAAACCATATACAACCTGAGGTGGACATGCTGATGATGCTGACATCCCTGTAGCATCACTGTGTGAGTCCTCCTCGTCCTTTAGACATGGCCCAATCCACCCGAACCCCAATGCGTCATCCTCTGGTCTGCGCACGGATCCGATCCGAACACAATGCGTCCGCCGCTGCTCTATACGCGTTTTACGCACAGAGCTCCGCGGGCTCCGAGCCTCCGACTGAACCCAAACACCCACAGCAGCGCGGAGACGCACCTGTAACGACATGTCGCCAGGTATGATGGCCTAACTGTGAACTGATGCCTACTATATATATGTTGGCCGACTTCTACCCATGCTCCTCTCTGGTGGTCAGTCAGTCATTTACCGGCTGTTGATAATTAGTCAGATAACTGCTGCGTGGAAAAAAGAGAGAGAGAGAGAGAGAATCGTCCAATATTTAGAAGTGACGTTGAATGGCGTTGGAGGTTGCCTGGGGTTTGGGTTACAGGCCTTTTCAGTGTGAATAGCGACAGTGAAATGGATCCCTCGGTGACACCACGCCGCGGTAGACAGCGTGGAGAGGAGAGAGACTAGGCCCGCGGGGCTGAAGCCTCTCTCCTCCTTGGTTTCCACCTGGAAAAGTTGCAACCCGAGCCGCGGATCATCTGTGATGAGGAGATGAGTAGACCGCGATGAATATTTAAAATGCTCATTTGGTTGTGTGTGTTCTTCTATCCGTTGCCCCGGGCCGGCTGTTCCAGATGCATGACGCTCTGAAGGCTCGGCCCGTCGACGGTACCACCTGCCAACACTGGTGTCAAATGTACAGAGGAGCGTCTCTATAGCCTACACTGGACACTGAATGAAATAATAATGTAGGGACCTACTATAATACTATAATGGCTTCGTGCATGGTAGACATATAGGATTCTGACTATAGCATATACCAAAACGATGTAAAATTGATGGATACGCATGGCTATTAGTCCAACATGTTAAAAATAATAATTGGGAAACGGTCTTAAAGTTATGTAAAGGCCTATTATTAGAACAATGGACATTTCACAATTAAGCTCTAATGTTTATATAGCCTATACCGTTAGATTATATAGGCTATCACCTTGAATGCATTAAAATATATATGCTACACGTCGCCAACATATTTAGCGACTTAATTTAGAAGATTTCGGAAACGTAGGGTAGGCTATATCTCTGTAGAGGGCCTACTAGGCCTAGGCTATATATTCTTGCACCGGCACACGTGTTTTATTGTTTTTTGTTTTAAATAGAGGATACTGTAACACTGCAAAACATATAGCCATTAGGCCTACTGTATATTGTAGTGTAGGCTATAGCCTAACTGGTTCTGCGAAAATACAGCATTTATTGGATTTATGGAAGCTCAGGCTTTAATACCAATTAAATATTTGATTTTGATTGATTGATTGATTGAAATCTTTATTAACAGTTTGCAGAATTACAGTACATTTCAAGCACAAACTCAATACAAAGACTGTTAACTGTGAGTGGACGACCCAATTAAGCCTTACACTTGTTTACAACAGGGTCCACATTGTTCAATTCATCAAAACATTTAGAGACAAACAAATAGACACTTCTATGTAGTTAAAGAACAGAACAGGAATTCATCATATAGGAAGCGAAAAGGGAAAAAAAGTATATATACAGTGAGGGGAACAGGGGGATAAAAGAAAAGAAAACGAAAGACAGAGTGTAGGGCGCCTGCACACAACACCATGCGTTGATGCCATGTGTGCATATGTGCAGGCACCCAACACCACGTCCATACAAAAACATAGTACAATCCATAGTACAAAGACAGAGTGTAGGGCGCCTGCACACAACACCATGCGTTGATGCCATGTGTGCATATGTGCAGGCACCCAACACCACGTCCATACAAAAACATAGTACAATCCAGATACAAATTCAGCTTTTACAGAGGCCAGTTTCGAATTGCAGCCATCCGTAGGTGCCCTTTGAGAGCAGTTTTGAAGGAGCCAAGGGATTCACATGTCTTAATGACTGTTGGTAGGGCGTTCCACATTTTGGTCGCATAGGAGCGAAAAGATTGAATGTATAGTCTATATGCCTAAAGGGGAAAAAACCCTGAGGTCTAAAATGAGGGGGTTATAGTTTAACCTACATCGTGGTGGGCTTGCTTTAATTGACATGAAATAGCGGTTTGATATAGCAGCAGGGCAGTAGGCCACTGGAATGAAGGCCGTTTCTGGTCACGCAATCCAGTGTGCAATCCGGCATCCCGAGTGCCGGGGATTATTTTAGATTAGGATTATCGAGGAACGCCAGAATGAATGCAGCATTGCAGCATCACCCACCCAGGTCCTCCCAGGAGTAATGGTGGAAACTATAACCACGAAGTACATTTACTCAAGTATATAGACTAAAATTTAAGAACCATTTTGAGTTTTAGACCTGTATACAGAGTATTTGAAAATGTCAGTCATTTCTACACCACTCCACTACATCTCAAAGGCAAATATGCCTATAAACTTCACAATTATTTGAAAATATATTTTTTAGAAAAGAAAAACGTAGAAATAAAGAAAAACTATATGATTGGAAGAATATATCCTTTTGCTGTAAAGTTATATATGTATGTCAGCTAGCGAATATTTATTTTAGGATTTTTTAGAGATGATCAATCTAAATGGATAATCTGTCAAATTTATCAAGCCACTTTAAGCATGTTTGAACCTCTTGGCATAGGCCTATTTATTTTACGCTGTCATAAAAAGGAAAAAACTTAAAATATTGGCATAATATTTGGATATCTAAAATTTAATTGTAGGATATATTAATTACCCCCCCCCCCCCCCCCCCCTACTTTATTAACAGTTTATGGTACAGTGTACAAAGCCCAGAGGGCTTGTTTCCATTGTGGACCTGCATGTATTCAATTTGTCATTTCATGATTCTTCATTTCATAATTTCATGAAGAATTGAAATTCTGACTCTGAAATGCAAAATAATAAACGTATCAAATCAACGTCAGTCAATTCAGTTGATTCACTGTACTAGCAGTTTTAGTTTATTGTGAATATGATTCACTAATGGATGGCTATTGCATTGCATGTGGGTGACTATACGCCATATAAACCTAGCAGGCAGCATCCCTCTTCATGTTCTGTGCCATGTTAATCAGCAGGCCATCTATTAGTAAAGAGACCCGGATCATGGTGTCTGTGAAACAGAGCTTGTAACCTGAGAGTGCATCATCCCTTGGCTGCCTCACAGACACAGACCCAGTGTGAAGCCATGCAACCACATGGGGATCACTGGTTCTTTCAACCTTTTCTGGAGTTTTCAGGGCCCACATGTGTTCACGGCCCAGCTGACCACTTCACACTGCAGCCCAACGGTTATGAACTTATGATCAATCAATTGATTGGGTTCTGGCTCGGATCAATGGAACGAACGTGGGATATACTTTATATTAGTATTATAATTGGTATCACAAAGTCTCCTGCATGCTGACATTTTTACCCATGAGATAAAGAACCTGACTGCTTGCTCAGGGAATAAATTGGATCTTGACCTTCAGGTCAAAATTCGTGTCAAATCAGAAACAGGATCGTGTCAAAGGTCATGTCTCACCAGACACAGTTGTTGTATAAGTTATATTGGAGAGGAAATCTTGAAAGAAGGCTTATGGCCGAAACGTTACTGTCTTACTCTGCGTCCTAAAATATTGGTACTTGGCTAGCGTGTGTGGCCACTGTCTTTTTCTTTCAACATTTCCTCACGTTTATTCTCCCAAAGACAAGGACTTTGGTGTGCATTAGCATCCTCGTGCACAGTATAAGTTATATTAAAAGTATACAGTGCCGCTTTAATTTATCTCTGTCAGTGTACAGCCACGAGAATCATGACATTTAATTTTCACATAGTAGGCCTACCATCCCTATATCGTTTCCTCCCGTGTATTAGAAAAATCCAGAGAAGGACAGCTGTGATCCGTCCGCATGACCCAGAAGTAATAATTCGAGCCAGGGTCGTGGCCCTGTTCTAGCGATAGAACCATTGATATGGTAACCGGGAGCTCGAATCAATGTTTTATTACTCTCACAGCATCGTACTTTACACCATTCTGAGCCCTAAAGTCGTGATTTTTGGGATTTGGGCTGTTTCTACCATGGAAGCTAACGGTGGCTATACTGGCTATAGCGACGGAAGCTAAAATCCAGTAAAGATATTATTATTCTGGATTTGTTTTATCAAATCTCTTGTTCTTGTAAATGGCAAAGGCCGTTTAATAGCTTTCCACAAGATATCTCGAGAATAGGGCATGGATTGTGCTAATAATAACAACATATTGTGGAATAATATTATGTTAGAATCTTTATAAAAATCACACCCGCGTGAAGTGAGGGGCACTCTTATCATCGTACATCATCATGCAAACTGGCCAATCAGAATGCCTGTTGCCACAAATTTAAGTCATATTTGGCTGACATTTGACCTAATTTCTTCTTTCATTGTCAATGGCAAATATTGAGACGTGTGGGGTAAAAGGCCACTGATGACACGGTCAGTGCGTGGACTGGAGCATCATTCTGCAGGCCTCTGTGTATTGTAATGCCCCTTAGAGGTCACCTGACCACTCTGCTCAGTGTGGTCCAATCAGACGGTGGCGGGGCGGTTTGGGCATTACGTCATGGAGGGCTGCAGTTCATCTCGTTGACCAACGCACTGCGGATAAAGTAAAACCTCTAAATATTTCATTGAGGAGCTCAGGTTGCTGGAGACTTCTAGAGGTCATGACGGGGAAGAGACATGGAGCCTCCTCTCCTCTCTGCTCTCTCTATCCATTTTCTGTCTCATCCCCCACCCTCTCTCTCTCTCTCTTCTCATCTCTCTCTATCTCCGTCAATTCTCTCTCCTCTCGTCTCCTCTCTGCTGTCTCTCCTCTTCTCTTTTGTGTATTTCTCTCTCTCCTCTCTTACTTTGGCATTGTAAACTTATGTTTTCTCATGCCAATAAAGCTCATTTGAATTGAAATTGATTGATATTACACAATTTTAAAAAGTAAAAAATGATAAAGTAAAATTTACAGGGCAGAGAAGAGGACATGAAACAACATGACTCGAACCAATGGCTTTATGATTCCTGTAAAATAGTTCCTTTGATGAGGGCTAGGTGTACACTATAGAATAGACAAACCAAAGTTTTGCAATTATGCAGATTTATTCTTCTTGCAAGTTCATTCAAAAATATACTGTTCGGTTCAAAAAAAGATAATTCAAGAAAAACAAAAACAATAAACTTACATACCGGTAATTCAAAGCACAAGTCTCTAGAGTCTAGAGTAGACCTATACCTTTTGATGAGGGTATAATATACCCTCATCAAAAGGTATAGGTGCTTAAATCAGCCTGGCTAAGCCTAATAGTCTGACACTACTGAGTGACTGTATTCTAAGGGCCGATTCACTTAGTAAGAGACCACACCTTCGCTCAAGATTAACAGTTTATTGAAACAGAATGAGATGAATGCATGGAGTGGAGTGAGGAACCCAAGGTAGGGCGAGACTCAGGGTGGGGGCGTAGTCTCTGGAGCTGACGGTCATCTTTGCTCTATACTCGGAATGAGCGGCTGGTCGTCTCTGCTCCGTCACTGCCCCCCCTGGATTCCTAGAGAATCGAGGCGGAAGGAGGAGGTTGGGGTGGAGGAGGATGGCGATTTTGAAGAATAGTGAAAATGGCCGATCTACAAGTGCAGTACTCACAACCCATGTTTGGTCTGTCGTGGAGCAGAACAAACAACTTGGTTGAGAGATCGCAGGTGTATTTATGCTGTGGTGATTGCGCCAGGGATTGGCTGGGTGATAATGAAAGGCAGGTGAGTTGATGAGGAGGGAGGAGTTGTTGATAATGAGGGAGGAGTGGTTCAGATGAGTTGATGAGGAGGGAGGAGTTGTTGATAATGAGGGAGGAGTGGTTGTGGTTAAGGTCAAGCGGAAGGAGGTCTCTTCTCCCGAAACTACGTTGTATAGTACAACTTCCCTTCACTTAGTAAGAGACCACACCTTCGCTCAAGATTAACAGTTTATTGAAACAGAATGAGATGAATGCATGGAGTGGAGTGAGGAACCCAAGGTAGGGCGAGACTCAGGGTGGGGGCGTAGTCTCTGGAGCTGACGGTCATCTTTGCTCTATACTCGGAATGAGCGGCTGGTCGTCTCTGCTCCGTCACTGCCCCCAAAAGAGCTGGCCCACGGGTGTGAATGGCTGGGAGGTAGGGACCGAAGGTCTTGAAGCTAGGGCAACGTGTCGCATGATCCGCCCTGTCCTTAGACCCTCAATTGGGCGAGGAAAAACTCCCTCTAGGTTAGGTTGAGGAAAGAGGAAGAAACCTCGGGAAGGATCGCAAGAGAGGGGACCCCCTTCCGGGGCGGACAGGCTGAAGATGATGCGGCACGTTACGGTCGTCCTGGATGGGGATGGGCGATGTGGATGTTGCTACTGCTGTGATTGTGGTAGGTTTGGGATGACCATCGACCGGGGGTGCGGGATGATCTGAAGGGCTCGCGTGGTGTGGTAGGAATGACACCGATGCAGAACGAGTGCCCAGATTAGGAGTGATGTAGGAGTCAAGATTTGGCTGGGGTGGAGCCAGGAGTGGCGAAACCAGTCTCTGTGCGGAGATGGTCTTGAGTTGGGCTCATGTGGTGTGGTAGGAATGACACCAATGCAGGGCGAGTGCCAGAGTAGGAGTGACGTAGGAGTCAAGATTTGACTGGGGTGGCGAAGCCAGTCTCTGTGAGGAGATGGTCTTGAGTTGCAGTGTTGAGGAACGTCCTGTGGGGATGTGGCGGAGGATGGATTCGGGTAGACTGGGGGGAGAGTTGTTCGGGAATGATGGATGAGTGCATCCGTTGATGGTTTGGTAGTAGTGGAACGAGTAGGATGGATGTGGGCAATGAGAAGAGTCTATCGGGGGGAGTATGATCTTGAGTTGGCCTAGAGAATTGGGATGCTTCTTTGTGTCGAATCGTGGCCCCAAAAAAGCATGGCGAAGACTATTGGGTAAGTCTCGCGGAGAACGTTTGATGTGCGGAGGGGGTCAAGGTGTTTTGAACTCATGGGCCCGGCGGTGCTGCATGTCATCGTGGATTGTTGTTGTGGTCCTGACGTGCTTGGCTTTGGACTGGGCCGGGAGTGTGTGGGAGGGAAGGGAGGGGGGAGGAAGTGGGCGAGGTGCGTCGCCGCGACCGCCGCCTGCGGGGCGTATTACGCGCCCGCCTGCGTGGCGCGTTGCCACACCTGCCAGCGTGCTTGGGGGGGGGGGGGGGGGGGGTGGGAGGTTGGAAGAGGGCGAGGTGCGTCGCCGCGACCGCCGCCTGCGGGGCGTATTACGCGCCCGCCTGCGTGGCGCATTGCCACACCTGCCAGCGTGCTTGGGGGGGGGGGGGGGGGTGGGAGGTTGGAAGAGGGCGAGGTGCGTCGCCGCGACCGCCGCCTGCGGGGCGTATTACGCGCCCGCCTGCGTGGCGCATTGCCACACCTGCCAGCGTGCTTGGGGGGGGGAGGTTGGAAGAGGGCGAGGTGCGTCGCCGCGACCGCCGCCTGCGGGGCGTATTACGCGCCCGCCTGCGTGGTGCATTGCTGCACCTGCCAGCGTGCTTGTGGGGGGAGGAGGAGGGAGGGAGGAGGGGGAGGAAGGGAAGCAGACGGTGCGTGCGCCGGCCGGCGTGTGTGTGAGGGAGGGGGGGGAAGGGGAAGTGGGCCGGGCTCGTGTCTGTTGCTGCAGCTGTAAAGCAGGAGGGGGCTGGTTGGCGGAGTCGTGGAACGTGTGGCCCGGGTGGGCGGGGCCGCGTCCGGACCGGAGTAGGCCAGCGAAGCAACGAGCAACGCCGTCTTCCGGTTGGTACGTTGGAAAGGAATACCTCACGCTTAGACTGGCGACTGTCCGATCTTCCACCGACAGGTGGAGCGTCCTAAAACTGGGGGCGACGGGAGTAATGGAGCGAGGAGAGGCTGAGAACCGACTGGAGGATGGCTGCGTCTGGCTGCCTGACGATTGGCCGTTGCGGTCCGGATGAGCATGTGACGAGGCCTACTTGATCAGAACCGGAGATGGGTTTGGGTGATCCTGGGGGAATCGAGGAAGGGGCAGGTACGTTGTGCCAGAGGGGGGAGGCATGATGTGCCGAGTGGAGGGAGCGGCGCCATGATGTGCGGGAGGCGCACTGTGCCAGGTCGAGGGAGGGGGGGCACGGTGGGCCGATCCAGGGGGGGGCACGGTGGCCCGATCCAGGGAGGGAGGGGGGCACGGTGTGCTGATCCAGGGAGGGAGGGGGGCACGGTGTGCTGATCCAGGGAGGGGGGCACGGTGTGCCGATCCAGGGAGGGAGGGGGGCACGGTGTGCTGATCCAGGGAGGGAGGGGGGCACGGTGTGCCGATCCAGGAAGGGGGGCACAGTGTGCCGATCCAGGGAGGGGGGCACGCTTTGATGATCAAGGGAGGGGGGCGCACTGTGCCGGTCTACTGGGGGGGACGGCGTGCACGTGGAGGTGATTTGGGGGGGGGGGGGGGGGCGAGCAGTGGAGAGCCTGGCGCCGTGGGGGCTCCAGGTCGGCGGGAGGGGGGGGGGGGAAGGAGGCGGGCTCCAGGTCGGCGGGCCTGGCGCTGGGTGGGCTCCAGGTGAGGGAGTGGTGAGCGGTAGCGAGCCTGTCCGCGGCGACGAGCCTGGCGCTGGGTGGGCTCCAGATCGGCGGGCCTGGCGCTGGGTGGGCTCCAGGTCGGCGGGTCTGGCGCTGGGTGGGCTCCAGATCGGCGGGCCTGGCGCTGGGTGGGCTCCAGGTCGGCGGGCCTGGCGCTGGGTGGGCTCCAGGTCGGCGGGCCTGGCGCTGGGTGGGCTCCAGGTCGGCGGGCCTGGCGCTGAGTGGGCTCGGGATGGACGGGAGGAGGAGGGAGGGGCGAGCGGTGGCGAGCCTGGCGCCGGGTGGGCTCTGGGTGGGAGAGTGGCGAGCCTGACAACGGGAGGGGCTTGCCTGGGCAGGTGGGGGGGAGGGGGGGGGGGGGGTGGCGGTCTCTGTGAGCCTGGCAGGCAGGGGGAGGAGACGGGGAGGTGAGGGGCGTACGCCCGCTTGGCAACGCTGATGGGGAAGCGGATGGGGAGCGTTTGCGGGCTGGTTGTCGAGAGAGACCACGGCGGGGGGGCTGGGGGGGGAAGGGGAGATGGCGTGGTCCTGGGATGCGCGGCGTCGGACTTGAGGGGGAGAGGAAGGAGGCACTTGCTGACCTCTTGGTGCTGCTGAGAAGCAGGAGGGGGCTGGTGGGCGGAGTTGGAGGGAGGCGTGGCGGCACCCACCAGCATGCTCGTTAGGGAGGGAGGGGGGAGGTAGGAGGGGGGAAGGGAGGGGGAGGAGGGCGTACGATCGAGGAGCACGGAGCCGATCCAAGGCAGGGGGGGGGGGGGGGGGGGGGGGAGGAGCACGGAGCCGATCCAAGGCAGGGGGGGGGGGGGGGAGGAGCACGGAGCCGATCCAAGGGAGGGAGGGAGGGGGGAGGAGGGGGGGGAAGCATGGTGGCACACGTGTCGTGTGTGAGGTCCATGTGAGTGGGCCACTCGAGTCTGGGATGAGAAGGGCCGGGAGACAAGTCTGCCTGGACCTCGGCTGAGTGGCTGGACTCCGGTGACCGGTGAGGTAGAAGGAGGAGTCAGAGTGAAGCTCAAGCTGCAGCTGAGCTGGGATGTTATGGCACAAAACAATTGGTTGAACCGTTAGATGCAATAATGTCATACTTAGAGACTGAAACAGTATCAAAGTGTTGTAATAGAGTTGACTCCCCTGTATGGTAGTGATGGCTGGAGGTGTTGTTCAGAAGAGCTTTTCATCAGAGGCGTTTAGAGAGGAGGCGTTCAGAGAGAACTGCTTGAGTTGTTTAGAAAATGGCTGGAGCACTTGAACACTTGTACAAAAGCTTTAGTAAAATTACGAACGTTTCGAGGAAACGTGTGTAAGATTGGAACTACTGAGAGCATGATACTACAGTAGTTAGACTGGAACATGACAAGTGTTAGTGGCACTTGATAAAATAATTTAACTCATACTCATCAAGCATAGTGTGGACAATGAATAGCAGAAGTAGCTGGTCTGCAAGCACACAACAATGATTTGATAAGCTGTTAAATAACAGTTCCTAGCAAGGAATAAAGTGATGGCGATTTTGAAGAATAGTGAAAATGGCCGATCTACAAGTGCAGTACTCACAACCCATGTTTGGTCTGTCGTGGAGCAGAACAAACAACTTGGTTGAGAGATCGCAGGTGTATTTATGCTGTGGTGATTGCGCCAGGGATTGGCTGGGTGATAATGAAAGGCAGGTGAGTTGATGAGGAGGGAGGAGTTGTTGATAATGAGGGAGGAGTGGTTCAGATGAGTTGATGAGGAGGGAGGAGTTGTTGATAATGAGGGAGGAGTGGTTGTGGTTAAGGTCAAGCGGAAGGAGGTCTCTTCTCCCGAAACTACGTTGTATAGTACAACTTCCCTTCATACTCCTGTTTCGGCGCTGTAGTGCCGAAATGATTTCGGCTCGTCAGAAATTTTCAGTAGCACCGAAGAGCCGACTTTAGGACGGTACCCGCCCCCCCGAACCTCAAATGACGTCAAATTGTAGGCTCTACAGAGCCGAACCGACTTTTATTCGGCTCTAAAATAGGAGTATGAATCGGCCCTAAGGGTAGAGCTATCTGCAGCATTGTGCCCCACTCTTAAGATTTGAATGCCATTAATGCATTGAAAGGGACAAAATCACGTTTTATCAGAACATTCAATGCGCAGTAGTCGCGTCTACTGAACAACACACAATGCTATAGATCCCTTTCAATGCATTGATGGCATTCAAAACGGTCTACTACCTGAAATGCCTTTACATTTTGGGACAAACCAACTAATATCCTTAGCAAAAGGACATGACATCACCTTTAAATTCAAACGACATAAACAAAGAAAACAATTCAAAACCACCTGGTAAATTATTACCATACACAAGGTATTCTGTGTGTTTTAGCAACATCACTCTTTGTATGGACAATATGCAGTTTCAAATGAAATGCAAACTCCCCTGTCAAGTGGTATGTTCCAATACATTCTCTCCCTATAAAAGGAGCCCTGGAGTCATGTTTGACTCTTTTAGGAGGATCAGACCAGTAACAGGAAGTATATTGTCTGTGTATCATTGGTAACCTGAAATGAATGTCAAATGCAATTTAACCTGGTCAGTATAGTGAAAACAAACTCCCTGAATACACATGCAACTATAGCATACATTAATGTAGCATTCAAATTGTTTGTGCTGACCATGAGGCTATAGCAAGACAGTAAAGGTAATGGTGATTATTCTGCAGCATAAAATACTGGTAATGAGTAGAATGCATATGATCAGAAAATATTAAATATGTAGCCAGGAAAAATAAATCATTGAACATGAAATGATTGCTTGAAAAACATATATGTGGGAAAAGCAGTCTGTCTTTACCACAATTACCAGACAATTGTTCAAGTCGCTCCGGTCCGAGTCCAAGTCGAGTCCCAAGTCGTTTGGTCCCAAGTCCAAGTCGAGTCCCAAGTCAGTCCAAACCCTCAGGTCCGAGTCCCAAGTCGAGTCCCAAGTAATTTGGTCCCAAGTCCAAGTCGAGTCCCAAGTCAATCCAACCCTCAGGTCCGAGTCCCAAGTCATTTGGTCCCAAGTCCAAGTCGAGTCCCAAGTCCAAGTACCGCACCTGGGGTGACAGGGCCTTCTACGTTTCGGCCCCCAAACTCTGGAATGAACTCCCCAACCACCTCAGAGCTGCCCCCTCTCTCCCCTCTTTCAAAACCTCACTCAAAACCCACCTCTTCAAAATAGCTTTCCCCAGTTGACGTCTCGTTTATCCTTTTATCTTTTTAACCCTGTATCTGTTATGTTTTATTTTGTCTTTTTTCTCTTAATAAAGTCTGTTCTTAGTGTTCCCTGTAAAGCGCTTTGGGTATTCAGAAAAGCGCTATATAAATCTGAGCTATTATTATTATTATTAAGTCTTTTTGTTGTGGGCAAGTCAAGCCGAGTCACAAGTCGAGTCACAAGGTTGTGTCAAGTCTAGAATTTGAATTTTGTTATTTGTCATGTGACTTGTCATGATTATGAATTGATTACCAAGGACCGAATGGAAAACAAGACAGCAAGGACTTTTTTCAGTGATCCCTTTTTGATCAGTGTTTGACTGTACCCTATACCGATTACATTTCTGCCAATAAAGTATTCAATCAATGAATCAATAGATATTCCCCACTGTATTTCACTGTACTATGGCTCCCCCTAATGGCCGTTTTGTCCCTGTACGCTGGAGCAGAGTTAGTGCAATCTGCGCATGCTCACAACACTGTGTGCCTCAGTGTTTGTTGACACTAGTTTACAGACACAACTTCACACTTAGTTAGTACATATGGAAATATGGAATATACAATTGGATCTGGGTGTCTTTCAGCAACACTAACTCAAAGGTAGGAAGCAACTTTTCAATCTACTGCAGCTTTGTGGTGAAAATAAAGGTTTTGCCTTAGTGTGCAGTGGAGTTGCGCTGCACACCGACGCTGTATTCAAATACCGTATGCTCGGAAACAAAACAAGTCACAAGTCATCTTGTCTCTAGTCGAGTCGAGTCGGGAGTCATTGGCTAGCAAGTCGGAGTCAAGTCTCAAGTCTCATTGGTCTTACCTTCCAAGTCCGAGTCGAGTCGCAAGTCTTTACATTCAAAGTCCGAGTCGAGTCGCAAGTCGTCAAATATGCGACTCGAGTCACTATGACTCGAGTCCAATTGTCTGACAATTACCCTGTGAGCAGGAGTCACATGTTCACATGATGTAACATATTCGGTTTGTCTCATCTTGTGGAAGGGAAACTAAATGAATAGGCCTACTCAGACTGTATGAATGTATGATTGTGTGAAGGTTTTATGAATGTACAGTATGGATGTATGAATGAGTGAATGTTTGAATGTCTATGTAAATGACACTACCAGAACTTTAGGACTCTCCATAAGATCATAATTTAGTTTATTAAAGATTATGTTAGAATTCTCCTATATTCTCTCATTGGGTGTTCTAGCAGTGTTTAGCAATAATTAAACTGTTCCTCATTTAGCTGGGGACTCCTCAAGGATGCCTTTCGCCACCCTCTGTTACCTTTTTTGAAGTTTGGACGCGGCACCCTAAGGTCCCTGACGGCTTATTCCGCCCTCCATAGGATGCAGATGTACATACTCTGTTCACGGAGAGCGGCGGTGCAGCTTGAGTGTTGGTGAGATGCATAACACTATATAGGAGACAACGGAAACCTGTACGAAACTGCATTAACTGCAGATGCCGTTGTGTATTTTTAATCTTTAAAAAAAAAAGTTGGCTTCTCTGAAATTCTCACTTCCCATGTCCCGCCTCCCACGACACAACAGCAGTATAAACATCCTGCATGTACACGGTCGGCCAATCAGAGGCAGTAACTAGGACGTGCAGCAGTGCAGTTAGCCAGTCTCTGTGCGGGAGGCGGTACAATGGGAATTCTATAAGTGAGGAAGAGATCATTTCAGAGAAGCCAAAATTAAAAAAAAAAAGTGGTGCAATCCCCGTCCCTCTCTCTCTCTTTCTCTCTCTCTCATTAGCAGGCACAGCAATACCCCTCTCTCTGTTTCTGGTGCCCCCTACTGGTATAAATAAGTCACATACTCGTGCTCACTTATACAGGTACACAGGTACGTAAACGGGTACACAGACATTGCTGGTTGTAGGCACTCAAAAAGATAAAAAATACTTAATGCCATCGGCGGTTAATGCGGTTTCGTACACGTTTCCGTTGTCTCCTATCTTTGAAACATCTCACTAACACTCAAGCGGCGCCGCCGCTCTCCGTGAACAGAGTGTACATCTGCATCCTATGGAGGGCAGAATAAGCTGTAGGGGACCCTAGGGTGCCGCGTCCAAACTACAGAAAAGGGTGCCGAAAGGGGCTAGGGGTGACCCAGGACCTCTGCACTGAATCATTATACTTGCATACATTCTACATGTGTCAACATGCAGTATGTAACCAACATTCATCTGATAACATACTTATCTACTGTATCAGGAAATGAGTAGTGATACAAGGAAGTAATTACAATTCAGGCATTTAGCAGATTCTCTTAATCCAGAACAATTTACATTCAGCAAGGAGAAACATGAGGTAAAATGTGTAGAAATAGTAATCTAGGATCATAGGTAAACCAATCGTCAGTATAATATCAATTTGTACATTGAAAACTATAAGTAAGATTCTAAATTATATAAATATAAAAACATTTTGTGTCTCAAAATAAACTGGGTAGTATTACATTGACAAGTAATGCAATGCCTCATTTTTGGCGTCATAATAAAATGGAATAGGAACAGAGCAGATTGTCGCTTGAAAGATTTATTTATTTATTTTCAGGGAGAGATTAATCAGCCTTATGTCACCACACAGCATTTATGTTCTCAGGCAGAAGCCTTTAGAGTTTAGATGAAGTGGCTCCCTCTTCTGGTCAATGTTAAACCTGCAGAAGAGGCCATTGCGTGTGAAGGCTAGCGACCTTATGGCAAGGTCAGTATGGTCACGTCCAGACATGTCTGACTCCTATCCCATGTAAAGCCCCAGTCAATCATTTGTAAACCGGATACAGATTCAATCATAAGTTGTGCCCGTCAGGCTAAAGCAGAACATAAACTTAATCAATGTTACTGTTACAGGTAAGGCAAGGCACCGTTCTATTTTTATGGCACATTTAAAAAAATCACACTTGTGTGACGTGAGCGGCACTCTTACATCATCATACATCATCACATTCCGGCCAATCACTTTTGGAGTGTGGGGTACACACAGACACACAAAGCTGCAGGCATAGGAGGGGCTAGCACCCCTCAGCAACAAGGCACTTTACGTAAATGTACTTTACACAGAACATCAAGGAAGCAATTAAAGGAACCCAATTAGGATGCATTAGGATGCATGAAACTAAATCTGTAAAAATGAACAGAAAAAAACTAAAACAAAAAAAACTACAAAAAGAAAAAACTACTCAATCAAACAGAAAGGTCTTTAGTTATGTTTTAAGAGAAACAAGAGTGGCAGCAGACCTGGAGTTTTCCGGGAGTTTATTCCAGATATATATGCATAGAAACTAAATGCTGCTTCCCTATGCTTTTTTGTGGTTGTAGGAACATAAAGCAGAACTTTCCCAGGCGATCTGAGAGGTCTGGATGGCTTGTTCAGTTTGGTCGGGGGGGTAGGACCAAGGGATTTGGGATTAGTTTATAAACATTTTGGTATTTGTTTATAAACATTTGTGATTTGTTTATAAACATTTGTGATTTATTTATAAACATTTTGGGATTTGTTTATAAACATTTGGGATTTGTTTACAAACATTTGGGATTTGTTTATAAACATTTGGGATTTGTAAGTCTCATGGGGGGGGTAGGACCACTACCAGTCTCATGGTCGGGGGGGGTAGGACCAAGGGATTTGTTTATAAACATTTTGGTATTTGTTTATAAACATTTGGTATTTGTTTATAAACATTTGTGATTTGTTTATAAACATTTGTGATTTGTTTATAAACATTTGGGATTTGTTTACAAACATTTGGGATTTGTTTATAAACATTTGGGATTTGTTTATAAACATTTGGGATTTGTAAGTCTCATGGGGGGGGTAGGACCACTACCAGTTTACCTGTAATAAGTCTCATGGTCGGGGGGGTAGGACCAAGGGATTTGGGATTTGTTTATAAACATTTTGGTATTTGTTTATAAACATTTGTGATTTGTTTATAAACATTTGTGATTTGTTTATAAACATTTGTGATTTGTTTATAAACATTTTGGGCTCTGTATAATATGTTGCCTAGGGCCGGCACTGCTTGTTCTGATATTATACAAGATCAGAAATGTATTTTCACCCTAATCATTTAAAGCTTTGTATACAAACAGTGTTTTGAAAGGAATTCTTGACACACAGGGAGCCAGTGTGAGGATTTAAATAAGCTAAGATTTGTGTGCGTGTGTGTGTGTTTGTGTGTGTGTGTGTGTGTGTGTGTGTGTGTGTTGATTTCCTGTTTTTATTATATAGAAGTGTACATTTGTAGGATAGTCTCTAAAAGTTCTGATGAATTGAAAACGAGTGCTTTATTTATACGGTATCGTCCACACAGTCTCACAGTAGTTTATGTATTGAGTTGTGCTTTCGTTTGAAATGTACCCATTCTGTAGACTGACACTCAGGATATATGTTTTGAATTCGATTCAGGGCTTTAGCCAGGCTACCCATTCTGCATACTGTTAATAAATACTTCAATCAATCAATCAATCTGTGAGGGTCCAAGTCTCATGTCCATGTCTATGTCTCAGCCCCATACAGCAATACTGACTGACTCCACAGTAGCTATGAACCAGCCGCCTCTTAAGGTCTTCTCCAATGTCTGATTTCCAAACTCCTCATCCCATGCAACGCAAGGCATTCCAGGCAAGTGCTCTCCGGACCTTCAGGTCCTGTTATGTTGAAGCAGTCCAGGCTCAGAGTTATTTGAATTCCTCTGAAAAAACTTTTTTTTTGTCAGGTGAAACCTGACCTAACATGGTTTGGGCTCGGGAGTATAGTGCCCCTCAAAAATTGTGATGGAATGAGATGATGCATGATAAGAGCGCCCCTCACTTCACACGGGTGTGATATGTTTTTAGTCGGTGTGAACTCTGCCCACGACTGATTTTAAAACTATATTTTTAGTTCTCTTCTTTGATAGTCATATATCATACACTACCTGTATATGCAATGCATGCACATGTGGATGTTTAAGATTTCAGGTCAAGATTCCTGACTGTGTTGTCTTTTTCCCTCATTGGTAGGATTGATTGAGTGAGTACCAGCTGGTGTGTGAGTTGTGACTGGGCGCAGGAACACCAGAAAACGCCGGGTTTTTAACAGCTTCTTACTGTCTGGCGTCAGCTACAGTGAATGGTACGTATGTATGGTTTTATGTATATATGGTTTTATACGTATGTATGGTTTTATACGTATGGGTTTTTATACGTATATAGCGTTTTATACGTATGTAGGGTTTTATACGTATGTATGGTTTTATTCGCACAATCTGTCTCGCACAATCGGTCTCGCACAAATTTCTCGCACAATCGGTCTCGCACAAAGACAGATACAGAGATTTCCATATACAGTATGGGCACAAAAGGGACACGGACAGATAGTTAAAATGGGTGCTATGACAAGTTGACAACGGGTATTATTAGGTTCCCAGGTTGCATCGTTCTCAAGTAGGCCGGTGGCCGATGGGCACATACAGGTCTAGTCCTACTATAATTGCGCCACGTCTCTGCGTGCGTGCATGTGTCTGTGTGTGTGTACGGTTGTAATGCACGTAACTTGAGAACCGTTTGCCCCACCGACTTCATATTCGACACACACGTTCCACACCCCTGCAGGGAGTGCAGTGCCCGGACTCGAGTCGGTCGGTCATTAGCCTTCTACACACACAGGAGGTATACAGTCTGATCTGTCCCATTTTGTAGACAGCCTCTGTGTTGTCTCTCTAGTTTAGATCTTTTCAGGTATAGACGCCCAATAACTTGTAGGAGTCCACATTCTCTACCTCTTTCCATTGGATGGTAATGGGTACCGCCGTACCGGGGTCCTCTTCTTGCTCCGTCTGGTGCCTATCACCAGCTATTGTGAATGTGAAATTGAAAGGGCCCTGATCCAGAAAAGGTTGGGAGCCTGCACTGTCCATATCCTACATAACATAATGTGTTCCTGGGCATTTCCTTTAGAGGGCGGTATAGTATAACAAAATGATGCATGGAGCTTGATCTCTCCTCAACTCTGTGATAACTGGAGATGGCAGTGGCATCATCACTGATGCTCGGCTCTCTGCAGGTTCCCTGGCGTGGGTTCAAGTTGATGGATGTTTTACATTAGAGTGTGGTGACAGCGGCTTATGTTTGTGTCTCACTAAATGTCAACAAGTATCATATTCAAAAAGCTGGCAGGGGAGCAGGCAGTGTGACTGTGCATTCTGCAGCTCCCTTATTGCGATGCTGACCTTCTCTTATCGACCCCTCTTGATGCGTACACTTAACATCATCAGTGTTAAATTAACTTTGAGAGTGTAAATATTGTCCAATTGAGGCCTACCAATGCCTTCTAAATCAGTGGTTCTCAAACATTTTCCGTGCCAGGCGACGAGCATACAATCGTGCTTAAAATGACAGTAAAATAAGGTAATGAAGCATAAAATGAAATTGCTCATCACAAATTATGTGAACAGGTTGTTCAAGCAATCATGCATGAATCCATTATTATGTTACTAAAATTAATGTAATTTGATTAATTTTATGTCAATTATTTATTTGTTTGTTTCACCCCCGACCTGTACAGTAACATAATAGGTATGGCTCCCCCCATATCTTGCAAGTATGATCGAACCCTACAAACCCTCCTGCGCCTTAGATCAGCCAACGCAGGGAGCTGGAAGTACCTTCACTAAAAACTCTGGGACAACGCTCCACATATGTCCCAAACTCTTCTCCCTTCTGGCTCCAAAACTATGGAATGCACTACTTCCCATTCCCATGCAGCCTCACTCCCAAATTGAATTCCCAATCTTCCTCCGTAGTCTGAAAACCCACCTTTTCAGACTCCATCATGGCCCGTAACACTTGCTCTAGCCCCTTAGATAGCACCTTATGTAGACTTAGATATATATAGTATAGTATATATGTATAGTTTATACAGTATAGTTTCATTATATAGATATTCCACTGTTACGTTCTTAGCCTTAATGCATGTTTCATGATAACTACCGGTACTTTTTATGTATGTGATGTATTGCCATGCTTTTTGTTCTTGCTTAATGTAAATCACTTTGGATTAAGAGTGTCTGCTAAATGCCTGAATTGTAAATTGTACAGTATGCTTATATTATTTACTGCTTCCAACACATGCAAATTCGACACAAACACAGCCTGAGATGCACCGGACCAGCCTGATTTTGGCTTGAGGCATGGTGGAACCTCACTTTAATCATTACACCTGTTAATAACCGGTTTAATGATTAAAGGGAGGTTGCCTCAAGCCAAGTGTTTGAAAGAAATTTCTGGTTTAGTTTTCATTAGCCAGGTGCAACCTGGCTGTTGGACTAGTGAGGACCTAGTGGACACTTTTCCATGATTGGCTGCCTCTAGCTGCTAGAGGCAGCCAATCGTGGAAAAGTGTCCAGTGAATCTAAAGGAAGACGTTTTAAAGATCCTCTTTGTGGTTGTTGTTGTTGTTGTTGTTGTTTGGGTTAGTCCATCTGTGAGGGTTTGTAGTCTAGCACCTCTTGCTTCTTGTTTTATTAAAATCAAGCTGTTCTTTGACAGTGATAGTAATAGAAGAAGTAGTAGCCAGTAGTAAGAGACGGGAAACAACCGGAAGCAAATGGTCCCGCCTGCTGGGAATTGAACCGGGGATTTGCTGTCAGGCATTAGAGCCCATGTGGTAGGCTACACGCCCTATGGGTTGCCCTAACACTTTTGACAGAGATTTGGTATTGGAATTTAGTCTTTTTAAGCAAATTCATAATTTGTTTTGTGCAGATTAATCTGATGGCTCAGTGGGATACTTTGTTGAAAAGCAAACTTATTCTCTGACATATTGCATGCATGCTTATTTTACAAGCATCTGTAATATCTCAGGTGGCGAGGTGGTTTTCGTCACAGTCGTCTTAGCAGCGGCCAGGCAGTGCAATACACCTGAAGTTAATGAATAAACCAAGTTATTATTTGCAGCGTTCTGGTGCTATATGGGCTCTGTGGTGCAGTGAAGATAAGACATGCAGCCTGGGGGCCTGCAATCAATAACCGCTATAATTGCTGAGGTAGAAGTGAGGATAATTGAGAGTAATTGCCTGGACAGCCGAATGGACAACCGGAAGGACAAAATAGTAATGTCTGTTTTACTGTTTTACTAGTGTTACTGTTTACCTATCCACTCCGGTCTGTTCTCTGTTCTTCTGTGTTTATTGCTGTAATTGCATCCCCCAGTTTGTTTGACGATCATCGCCTCTCTCTACTATTGTCCTCCAGTCATCTTGATCCTGCTGCATAATTATATAACTGCTGTATATCACACACACACACACACACACACACACACACACACACACACACACACACACACACACACACACACACACACACACACACACACACACACACACACACACACACACACACACACACAGTGACTTGATTATGAGGCTTCTAAGCCAATTGTTCTCAAAATGTGGTCCAGGGGTCCTTCAGGGGATTCCAGGAGGTCCACAGTAAAATGAGGAAAAGTACAACTTTGGCTATTATTTCACCAGTTAGAAGTCTGTTTAAGGATGACTATATTCAGTTCATACTGTTATCTTCATTCTTCAGTCATTGGTTCTCAAAGTGGGGGGTTAGTGTTAGCACTCATGATAGAGCTATGTGCTTGTAGATCTGCTATTTTAGAAAAATCGTTGAATTGTGTGCAAATCGAAGCGAATAATTTAAACTCTAATCTTTACTTCTGAGATGGGGGTCCAAATAGTTTGGGACATGACAAAAGTTTGAAAACCACTGTCCTAAATCTGATCTAATAATGTAAGGATGTCCAAAATCTTTTGAAATGGGGGTCCAGCTTCCTTCCTTGACATGAACATGTTTTTAGAAGCACAGCCATGTGATGTAGCCTACTCTTCCTTATGGCCAGAAGGAGGCACTGTAGCACCATGCATCAAACATCTACTCCTGCATGAACTATAAGTCTGCAGACGAGAGTCACTGCTCACCAACCACACATTCATTGTCTCCACCAGGCCGAAGGCATGACTTTTGAAAAACATATTTTTTGATATTACTCCTCCAGATTCTGTCCAAAAATCCCGCAAATTGTTACACACTATCTCTATAGTAATTTTGCGCACACACTCCCTGGATGCCAACGATGAACCTCTGCCCAAAGAACGGCCTGTTATAGTGCCACCAGGAGGCCGACTTTTGAAAAACACATTTTTTGATGACTCCTCCAGATTGAGTCCAAAAATCCTGCAAATTGTTACACACTATCTCTATGGTCATGTGTTCAAGACGGATCTGTCCGATATTTCATATTCCATTGGCTTTCAAAGTTTGCAGGATTGGCCCGTTTTGAACAAAAAGCCTCAAATCATGAACGCAGCGTGCAATTTACGTGAAATCTTCCCACCCTTTTAACATTGGCCTGTTATAGCACCACCAACAGGTGGATTTTTGCAAAACCCATTTTTGGAACAAAATGCCTCAAATCATCCAATTGCCATCCAAGGCGTAAGAAGAAATGGCACCCTTTTCACATTGGCCTATTATAGCGCCACCAGGAGGCCACAACCTGACCTGCCCTGCTGGAGACCTGTGCCCCGAGGGGCTCTTTATCTAGTTCACATTTATTTTTTAAGAATGCTTTGGGTTTCTCTTCCATCTAGGTCTAGGAGGTAATGGGATAATATGGACAATGTTATCACAGTGAGAATATGAATAGCTTAAATGGAGGTGTATAGGCCTATAAAGTCAAAGTATCAATACAGCAATGTAGAAAGTCCGGAATAAAAAAAATTACTTGAGTAAAAGTACAAACGTATTGGCATCAAAATATGAAGGGCCTAGTTTAATAAATAGGCCTATTTAACATCAGTAATTGCCCGTAATTGTTATTATTTCAGCATTCAGCTATTACATTGTAAAATCAATCAACATATGGCAACAGGAAGATAACCTACTGATCAGCCCCCACACAGTCCACAGCGCCCTCTTTAGTTTGCACGCTCAAAATGTTCGACTGCACCCTTAGGGCCTATTCATAGTCTGGATCTTCGGTGGTGAGGTGACCACCGCTCCGGTGGTGAGCTGACCACCGGAGCTGAAATAACGTTGAGCGGTGGTGAGTAAAAACAGAGAGAAGGGCTGGAGCGGTGGCGGTGGTTTGCTCTTCACCGCGGCTGGTGACGTCATGTTGTAGTTCGGTGGTCACCCCACCACCGAAAATCCAGACTATGTATGAGCCTTTAGTCATTTCATCCTGGAGCCGGCCCTGGGAGTAACAGTACAACATTTGCCTCTGAATTATAAGTAAAATTGTACAGAACTTGAGCACTGCAATGTGCCAACTGGTGGCATTACATCGTACTGATGTGAAAGAAAATATATATATATTTTTTTCACTTAATCTTTATTGATGGAAGAACAGGCACACAAAAAAAAAAAACTAACAAGACAATACGGGAAAGAAAAAGGACAAAAAGTAAAAGAAAAAGGCTGCATTTTTCATATTACAATAAACATTCAATGTAATTCTATTGCAATATCGCTAGGCTGAGTAAAGAGATTCCACTTTTCCCATTTTTTATAGAATTTATCCTCTTGTATTCTCAGTATGAATGTTAGTTTTTCCATAGAATACAGTTCCTCAATAATGTCCATCCATTGATCTTTCGTTGGTGGGTCCTGTTGGTACCAGCGTCGTGTGATTGCTTTTTTACTTGATGCTAAGAGGATCTTGATTAAGTATTTATCATGTGTTAGAAAATCTTCAGGGATATTTCCCAACAGTAGAAAAGAAACAGACAGAGGTATCTCAAAACACAGAATGGTCTCCAAAGTGGAGTGAATATCCTGCCAGTATTTCTGAATTTTAGGACAAGACCAGAAGATATGAGCGTGGCCCGCTAAAGAAAATATATTTTAAAAGAATACAGGTTTATTAGTGTATTTGGACAATCACAATCTGTTATACATAGGCCTACTGTACATTCTTGACTTGAAAAAGGTTTGAGAACCACTGCTGTTATAATGGAAGGAGGATGCATGGACAGATTTTTTTGTTATCCATCAGCCTTTCTGTTTGATGTACCAGACTATGGTTTCCAGGTGGCTGGCTGCATGCCTTACTTCAAAGGACTGCCTCCCACCTCGCTATAGTCTCTCAGGAGACAGACCCATACCAGTCTGTGGGTGATGATGCTGTCATTGATGGCATTCTGTTTGGAATTCAGCCTGATATCGCACTATAAGCCACCCCATTCATCCATCCATTCCCTGTAAAGGTAGCTCTCTACCAAACGACTACTACAGACTGCCTGGCAGTTGAATGAAGTCCGAAGATCAGTCGGTTGGATTAAGGTGAGCGGAAAAAAGTAGCTGAATGCACCTGAGAGCCGACACTGTCAGACAGCTACAATGGTGCTAAAAATAGCCTATATGGCTTGATGTCTTTTTGAATAACAATCCCACTATCTATCCGACGGTTGAACAACTTTCGATGCTTCCGTACTTGTGAGCTGGAGCGATAGTGTACCCACCAAATTAGTACTTCACTAAATCCCACCCCAAAAAGCGATTGTCCAATGCCAATCCAAATAGTTTAGCAACGGTTGCTATACAGGTCAAGCTTTCTTCGCTGCTAATGTGCCTATTGTATAAGAATGGGTTGGGGAGGGACTAGACTTAGTGAAGGGCTAATTGTACTCTGTACTCTTTGGCTTGCAGAGTGCATCTTCGTGATGACACTGATCACATGACCTCAAGTTCTAGACCTCCAGTTCTAGGCTACACAGAAGGGGGGGACTTTTTATTATTTAATTCCACACAACAACGCTAACTAGGGTATAGTAATGAAATAGTTCAATGTTGAAAATGTGTGGTTTTCCCCTTTAACAACATAAATAATAATCACTTATGAGTCCATAAAACATTTATTCAGCTCTTTTTGCATACACTGTTTGGTGATACACGTATATAGTTTAGTACATTAGTTTTGCACGAACAACACTCCTTGGTCTAAATTCGGCCATAGCCACATGCCCAAATGTGCCTAAATGTGCTGACCTCATCACATTCGTGATGACGGCTATAGCCACATTTAGCAAATTTTCCCTTATTATACTTATTATACACTTAGCAGATATACAATCTCACAACACGCGTTGTGAGATTGGGGGCTGTGCTGTTGGGGGCACTCACTGACCATTCTGAGTCGGGGCCTACTGATGTCTAGTTATGCCCTGTGAAGCGCCAGCATGCAACTAAATAGGCCATCAGGCTTACCTCAATGTGAAAGTCTTCATTGGTGAAGGTGTGACAGTTTAATGCAAACCCTTACCCTAACCATAACCGAAACCACGACGCAACGCATGTCGGACCAAACGCACTGCCACGGAAGCAAGCGGGAGTCGAGTGTCATAATCCCCCAAGTTTCCCCGGCAGCTCCATGGCTGTTGTTACCGGCAGTTTACCGGCAGTTGCTGCGTGAAGCGCTGGCCACAAGATGGAGCGGCAGTGGAGTTCCCCTCCCCCCCGGCAGCACCGAGGCTGTTATACCGGCAGTTTACCGGCAGTTGCTGCGTGAAGCGCTGGCCACAAGATGGAGCGGCAGTGGAGTTCCCCTCCCCCCCGGCAGCACCGAGGCTGTTATACCGGCAGTTTACCGGCAGTTGCTGCGTGAAGCGCTGGCCACAAGATGGAGCGGCAGTGGAGTGCCCCTCCCCCCCGGCAGCACCAAGGCTGTTATACCGGCAGTTTACCGGCAGTTGCACCGGCAGGAGCGTGGCTGCCGAACAGACTGACAGAGCAGCGGAACGGAGCTGTCATAATCCATCCACCTACTCCGGCAGTGCCGTGTCTCATGCCGTTGACGGATTATGCACTTGCCTTAATCCGCCTTTATAGCACTGTGAGGATTTAATTTAATTCCTGTGAAATTTCAGTTGCTCACGGTTTGTATAGCCAATGCTGTTAATTATATAACACAAGTCAAGTGCTAGTTAACAGATTCACAGACCAGCTCCTATTTGCACTCAAATGAGCAAAAACAAAATTAATGCATGAGAGAAGTGTGCATTTTGACAGTTGCTCTCATACCGGCTAATGTTTTCTGTTAGTATTAATGAGATCCATTAAATCTCGACTATTCCCTCCTTGGGGCCTCTGCTCCTTTTTTGGAAGGTTTGTTTTTGTCTTGTGTTTGGATGCAATGCAGTATTAGCAGTGACTATAGCCTATAATGTATGCTCTGTTGCACATCAGCATCGCAACTTGAGCAGCGAAAATTACCGACCACGGTGTATACGCGAATCAGGGCTTAAAAGAGGTATTTCCACTTTAAAACACTGCCAGGGTCTATATTGTTCTAGCTTTTGAAAGCACCCCAGATACAATATTTAGATATATCATATATGATATACATTTTTATCAGACACACCCCCTTCATAAACTCATTGATTGCAACTTCAAACTCCATTTTAACCATGATAGATTAATTGAAAACATCCATTATCATATTTGGTTCTAGCGACTGATATTGTTCTAATCTTGCACGAGGGGGCTGTGTTTTTTCTATTTCATTATGTTAACCCTAGAACACTAAACATATTTCTTGTTGCACCATCACTAAACATGGGTATATTTTACCCAATGTAAAATATTCCATAGAAAAGATTTAGTACAGCAATACATGGCAACTTAAGCTACTACTTGAGCCATCACCCTTTTACCTGTTGAGTTTGAGAACGGCACACTGGGACGGCCTTCCACCTGGGTGGCAGAGGGGGGGAAGGATAGAAACAGTTGTGTGTCATCGCCATAGCAGTGATAGAATATATTGTGAGCAGAGATGATAGAGCCAAGGGATTTAGTGTACAGTGAGAAGAGGAGGGGACCAAGTACAGATCCCTGTGGGACCCCAGTTTGGAGGGTGCGGGGGATGATAGCAAACCTTTCCAAGAAACCTTGCAGGTCAGAGAGGTAGGAGGAGAACCACTTCAGCGCCGTCCCGCCAATGCCTAGATCAGCTATAGGGTGTCTAGGAGCAACTGGTGGTTCACTGTGTCAAATGCCACCGATAGGTCTAGGAGAATCAGGACTGCAGAGTGGGAAGCAGCCTGGGCAGCATGTAGTGCTTCTGTAACTGCGAGGAGTGCAGTTTCCGTGGAGTGTGCCTTCTTGAATCCTGACTGGTTGGGATCCAGCAGGTTGTTCTGTGAGAGATGGAGAGAAAGCTGGTTAGAGACAACACGTTCAAGGGTTTTGGAAAGAAAGGAAAGGAGTGATACAGTTCTTGACATCTGTTGATGATGGAGGTGATGAAGGGGAGCAGGTCAGGTGCGATGGTCTGGAAGATTGGAGCCGGGACGGGGTCGAGAGGACAGGTGGTGGGTCTAGTGGATGTGACTAGTTTCAGGACCTCGTCTGGGGATAGAGGAGAGAAGGAGGACATGCATGGTATGTTATGGTTTGCATTGGTTGAGTCGAGTGCTTCTTTATGGGGGAGGGGGGTAAAGGAGCTACTGATATCATCAACCTTCTTTTCAAAGTAGGTGGCAAATGCCTGCAGTGAGGGATGAGGGTTGAGTGGGGGGAGGGGGGTTAAGGAGGGAGGAGAAAGTGGAGAAGAGTTTCCTTGGGTTAGAAGTGCAAGTTTGGATTTTGGTGTGGTATAAGGAGGTTTTAGCAGTGGCTAGTGAGAGGGAGAAGGCAGTGAGGAGTGAGTGAAAGTGGGAGAGATCATCCGGTAGCTTTGTCTTGTGTTGGTCATGTTTGTGGCAAGAAGTCATGATAGGCCGTTTGGGGAGTGAGAGTGAGAGTGCGTTGCACAATGAAGTGCAAAGTAAGTAAGAGCAAAGTGTTGTTGTTGTGTTGTGGTCAATGTGCTGCGGTCCAGAAACAACCACATCATCTCAGCCAAGACTCACTGTTGCTGCTGATGCTTTTGAAGAGCGAGGGGGAAATAAAGAGCTGACGGGAGCGGAAAAGTAACTCTCTTCTTAAAGGCCAAGCCTGTGTGAGTGTGTGCGTGCGTGCGTGCGTGCGTGCTTGCGTGTGCCGTCCTTCCTCTAATTGACTGTGCGTACGTGCGCTGCTTTCCTAAAACCTCCATTGATCCTGTGGTCGTTTCCACAACAAGCTTATTGCTTTGCTTGTACCTTCAGCTTCAGCCGACCGGAACCTTCTCTGCCCCGGAGTGTGCATGCGTGTGTGTGTGTGTGTGTGTGTGTGTGTGTGTGTGTGTGTGTGTGTGTGTGTGTGTGTGTGTGTGTGTGTGTGTGTGTGTGTGTGTGTGTGTGTGTGTGTGTGTGTGTAAAAAGGGGGGGGGGGGGGGGTGGATGAGGAGTTCAGACAGCCTGAGAGAGACAGGGAAGGGTGGAAGTGGAGGAACGATAGATGTTGGAGAATGGAGACTGCTAGAACCCTGTTCTATAATGCCTGAGAGGGTAGGAACGCAGCTGCAGACTATTGGACTAATTGTGACTTTATTATTTAAGTGCTGTGTTTCTGTAACTGTGTTGGTTCTTAATACAATGCCATGCTGTTGGAGAGCCTGGGATTTCTTTGTGTTTGAGTGAAGTGTCATTCGCCCTGTGAGATACAGGCCTACTTCTGTTATGTTATTAGTAAAGTAATGACTGTTGTGCCGCCATACTGGTTTCCGTCTCTGTCTCTGGTTCCACACCACTCCCGGGTCACAGCGTGACAATAACCTTAATCGAATTTTGAATCATTTATAATATGAATGGTGATTCGTACATGATTTTTGTGGGTGGTCCTTGACATGAAAAGGTTCTTCAACAGGGGTTCTGGGACCTTCAGGGGCCAATTTTGGATCTCTGGCTCATGGACTAAGAACCAAAAAGAACTGAACCGGTTCCCATTGGGAACCAACCAGTGGAAAGGGGGTCAATATGTAGTGGGGGGTCCCTGTTGGTCTGAAAAACCTTGAACTGCATATTGTCATCAGGGTTCTCCATATATGGGCATAAAGGGACAAGGACACCATATATGGGCATACTGTATAAACTCACAACGGCGCATTGGGAGCTTGTAGATCTGCTAAGGATTTTGATACACCACCGATGAACGCTGTATGCATTATTATAGATCAAATTTGTTACGGTATATGTCTGGGGAACATACTTGATACAGTGGTGCGTGCCGATCAATACTAGCATACATGTATTGCTGTAATGAAATGGTAACGATTTCCAGTGCGTGACAAAGTGATGTTGTCCCCACCGTTGACATGCATTACCTTGTAAAATGTGCTGAGTTTCTTGAATGTCAAATTCATTGACTTTACATATACAGTGTACAAATAGAACGTTGAACATCTCATCTGAAAACATGCCCAAAGGTTAAGTCAATACAATAGTTTTGGCCTTGGCTAGCTTTAGGAATGCAAGGCTAGGCAGAATAAACACTTTTATATTATTCATGATATCACTGTCAGCCAGGGCCACAAACGAACCTGTCTAGATTTCATGTTTTTAAATGCTTTTATGCTCGCAAAGAACACTATTGTTGTACAAGTAGCAAGAATAGCCGATCTACAAGGTCACACATTGCGACCCGTAGTGAGCTTGTAGATCCGCAATTTTCAGTCTTTTGGGAAACCTAGAGAAATTTTGAAAAATAATGAATGACAACTACATTTGATCCCTCGGAGCACAGTTTCTTAATTTCAATTTGGACATTTATTTAAAAAAAAATCGTTTATGGAGCTAGCAAGTCTGATGTTCAGAGTCTATAGGGGCCCTGATGGTCACCCATGTATGGTTACCAGACTATCAGAGGACCAGGCTAAGGACAGGCACGTAGGGTTCCAGCAGCTCAGCTAGATATTAAGGTGCCAGGCCGTTATAAGAGCTTTAAAAGTTAACAATAAAAGTCCAGTGCAGTGCAGCTATAGTACCCGGGGTTATGTGCTCTGGTCCCCTAGCCCCTGGCATGGCAGACAAGGTTTCCACCCGACAGCGATGATAATATAGCACAGCAGATGTGTGAATCACAGTCCTGTTTTACAGTCCTTGAGAAGCTGGAGCACAGCCAGCCCTCCCTCTGAGGTCCTATGTACACTGTATGATGTTTAAAGTGATGCAACCTTTGGCCCCTCGGCTCTCTCCCTCCAGGACTCGTCTCGCGGCTGGACGGCCATTAAGCCTGACCTCACACGGTGAGGCTTGATGAGGAGGATCCACGGCAGGAACCCACCACACGTCCACAGCATTCAGCAAAGTCAGATTCCGGTCTAGTCAGCAAGTCCGGTAAGTACAAGTATAAGATTTTGATTTATTGTTTTTTTTTCTTTTTCTTATGCCCCATTTCCCCCCTAATCTAGTCGTTATGCCAATTGATTCCTCCCCACACACATTTCTGTGTTATATCCTAATAACCAATGAGGAGCCCCCACCAGGAGGACGTATAGAGCCTTCATTCCTGCAGAGTCCCTTCCCAACACTCCGTTACTCTGGTGTTGCATTTGCATTTATAGCAAAACAATATGGATGTGTTCAGTTCAGTTCCGACAATATGAATCAGGATTATTATCATATGTAATGGCGGGCCAGGATAAGAAACTGTCTGGGGTGCACATGAAAGCCAGAGTAGACGGTAAAATGACTCAAAGTGTTTTAAAGTGAAAGTCCACTGCGCAGTGGTAAAGTCGCTGCATGCCCACCACGGAGGTTGTGGGTTCGAGTCCAACATGGTGCATCCAGCTTCGTCCAGCATCTACATAATTGGCCTGTGTTTTCGGGATAGGGAAGCTTGTTGTAGTTTAGACATGCACGCACGCACGCACGCACCGTGACGCACGCACGCACGCACCGTGACGCACGCACGCACCGTGACGCACGCACGCACATATTATTTTAACAATTCTGTCCACATAAATAAAGGAATTAAAGCATACAAGGACACAAGGTTACATTCACTAAATAGTCTTCATGGTTATAAGTAGCAGTGTCTCACTGTCTCTGCCATACAGCATGCCAAGTTAAAATTATATTTCTGCATCTTTCTATTAGAACCAACAGCGACACCCATACAGGGCATCAGAATGGGCCCATTTTATACCCACTGACTGAGAAACAATGGCACATGATTTCAACTTCACACTGCTTAATGGCTAATATTTAATGGAATCATGGTTATGGCTAAATTGCTCAGTTTGACACGGCAGTAAATACATTTACCTCCACCAAAAGAGGTGATGTTTTCACCCCCGTCTGCATCTCGCATTAGCAAGACGTCTGATCTAGAGCAGATGAACAGATTTGCCAAACACAATCTGATTAATATTGCATGCCAATTGACCAAAGGTGTGCCAATTGGCATTGAGCGTGGCTTGTCACATAATTAACACTCGAATAGAGCAGTGGTGGGCAGCAACAAGGTGCATCTCCCTCACCACCTGGGTCACTTTGCTAGTCTGGGTTTGCTCAAGGTATAGAAGACAGAGTGCAACATCTCTCAATGGGACTTGTCCTTAAGATACTCAGAGGATCAGTGCCCAGATACCTGTCAAACTATCAGTTTGATACCTACCTGTCAAAACTAAATTGGTCTTTAAAAGGTCTTAAAAGTCCAATAATTCAGTCCAACAATGTTCATCTGGGGACCCCCGGAAAACATTTGGGGTCCGAATTCACAGGTAGACACAGGCATTAAGAAGGAAGTGACCGCTGACCGGGACAGATGTGTCCTGACCCGAACACCACCTCCGCTCACTGTTTGGAACGGTGCCTGGTACCGTGACATTTCAGCCTCGTCTGCCATCTGTGTCGACAACACAACCTGGTGTGGAAGGCTTTTTGTATTTATTAGTTGAAATGTCATACCTTTGAGCCATGGTATTTCTTGGTATAGCCTGTCGCAATTATTATACGAATCGCCCTAGTAGTTTTCATATTTTATAAGCCGGCTTTGGTGTAGAGAGGTTAGTATTTTTAACTATACTGTGCGTGCGTGCGTGCGTGCGTGCGTGTGTAAGAGCATTATAACATTTGTAGTGTCCATAAAGCAATGTCTAACTTTGGTTGAACCTCGGGTATCAGTGGTGTACTTGTACTGTATTTGCCTTAGAATTATTAGAAAACATTTGTTATAGATTTGGATTATTATTAAAAAACATACGGTAGGCCTATACATTAACCACTTCAGTGAATAGAATGGAAGTGCAGCTTTGTGTTCCTGTACCGGTTCCTGTCACCAGCTCAGTAATGGCTCTTTTATGTTACAAGGACTTAGCGAACCGTACTTTTTGCTGTCCCTGGTTTTGTTTCCATACACAGCGGCTCAATGTCAGCTGTCGGTTGGGCTAATTAGGTTAAATTAATAATAATACTACCTTGAATTTATATAGCGGCAAATCTTTTATATTTTTGAAAACCGTACACACAAATATCAAACTGATAAACTAATGCATGGCTTAGCTGTAGCCATTTTGTCGTAGGCTACAGCTTTCATTGGTATCAGTAGATCCACTTGGCGATGTATATGCACATTTGGGAGGCCATCTGCATTCATAGAGCGATACTTCCAGTGAAAGAAATGCTTAGCGCAGGTCTTATATGGCTCATTCTGTTTCCTACACACATTCACATCATCTGACCTCCATCGCGTTCCATCTGTCTCTATTGAATCTCAGCCTATTCTCTAAGCACTGATCAGTTCTAATGACACAAACATCCACGTGCCGTGCATCAATCCATGTTTCTATGCATTCAGTGGTAGTATTGCACTTTGTTGTACAGAGTTGTTCTCTTGCTCTGCACCGATGCATTTTTAATGTGGACTTATTTTCAACTCAATAATTTAGTGTAGGGTCAGCAGCAGCACTGGTGATCCAGAGAATCCATTTGATTGTCGAGGACCAAGTGTGTGTGCGCGTGTGTGTGCGTGTGTGTGTGTGCGCGCGCGTGTGTGTGTGTGTGTGTGTGTGTGTGTGTGTGTGTGTGTGTGTGGATGGCAGTATGACAGAGAGCTGGTGTGTGTTGTGTAACTCATAACTCAAATGTAACTATACATTATCCAGTCACTGTTGAAGGTCTGTTTACCTATGGTCAATTTGGATGAACTAACTTCATTTAAAATTAGATTGTTTTTGTTATGAATTGCTTCCTTACTCAACACTCAAGTCATGACTGTTGTTCTGTGGTTTCAATGTATTCGAGCATTTATGTAAATAATGTGCATTGACTGAGTCTGGAGAGAGAAAGGAGCATCGGAAGATGACAGTATAACTGTAACATATGTCAGTTTGTCACACATGTAAGGGCATAATAACAGCATCACGGATGAAAGTTGCATTAGAGAGACATCTACATCAGCGGTACAGGCTCTGGGCATCTGGGGGTCTCTCTCTCTCTCTCTCTCTCTCTCTCTCTCTCATTTAGCATGAACAGGAGGGTTGTGAATGGGTTATTATTAATGGGGCCTCGCTCTGTGCACCCAGGGCCGTGGCTCTGTGGCGGCGGTTCCTACACACTCGGCCAACAACGTACGTACACAACAAAAGGCAGTGTGGGATCATTAGCCCCCCTCTGGACCCCCCGAGGGGCCCCGCCACTTTAATCACGTTTGCATAATGAAGGCAGCTGCTGTGAATCACTGCTTATCCATAATGTCCCGGCAATGCAGCGCTAATGTGGCTTTAATGTTGGCTTTAATGTTGGCTTTTTTTTCTGTATGCTTGTGTATGTGTGTGTGTGTGTGTGTGTGTGTGTGTGTGTGTGTGTGTCTTGTGTAACTCATTACTCAAATGCCACGACTTGAAGACAACAATGTGCTGGTTTGTCAATGTTATGGCGATTGGATTGATTAATAACGTTATGTGAACATATGGAATAAAAACTAGTATACCTTTGATGAGGTTCTGAACTTATGGAACAGTTGAGTAAATAAACTCTGCTGTCAGGAGTCAGGACTATGTCCAAAATATTAACCTTTCAGGGAAAAAAAGTGTATAAATACATTTGAATGGTGTTTAGGATACAAGAAACTCTTTGGTTTTTGTTCATGACCAAACTTTGTCATGAAAATGGGGCCTCACTTCCTTCCTGGACTACAAGTATACCTCCACGCAGCCTCCCCCTCTCCACAAGGATGGGCAGTGCACCAAAGCATTTTGGTCATTGTAGGAATTCAGCAATCCAGTCAAACCTTAGGGTATAGGGTGCAAATTTCAAATTGTGTTATCTACTACCAATTCTATAAACATTGAGTGACTGCAGTTTCTTCCAGCGGTGAAATGTCCCTTTAACTGCCTCATCAAAGTTGGTATGGTGACTTTATACATTGTCAGATACTTGAATGTATTAGCTCAAGATTAGTTAGGATGTTTTTGACCATTAAAATGTTGAGATAGTTGTTTTGTCTATCATTGAGAATGACAAAGTCAGACGGAGAAACAAAAAAAACAGTTTTTAATACTTTTTTAATATATTTTTTAAACCCACACACAAAGGGTGTTCAATAGCACTGATGTATTAAACAAAATTAAAAGGTTGAAAAATGGAGCTGGTTTCTGCCCGTGTGCCCGACAGCACATTCATGTTCAAAGGATTTTGGGACTCAATCAAACAAACAATCGAGCAAACAAACAAACAAACAAACAAAACGTCCCATGTCGTCTCCTATGAAGTGTTTGCCAGGGGGGGGACAGACAGCAGTCTGACTCTGATCTGCAGCGTCTCGCTTCCAACAGACAAACGACTCCAGATCTTGTGATTATGCCGCCACAGCTGAGCCTCTCCTGTTCCAAACATGACACTGTGTCTCCTTCTGGCCCTTGTTCTGCCCCGTGGTGGCCCCGTACTTGCCAACTCCACCCGATCCCCCCCTTCCCTTCTCATCCCGAACGCTAAGATATGTATCTTTCTTAATGAGCAGAGCCGGTAGCATGTGATGTTTGTTTTCAGATCCTCCGTGGTACCGATGCCAAACCATGTGACCCTCTTATCCTTGGGTTTGTCTTCCTCAGCTGTCGGGTTTAATGAAGTTTCAGTCATTTAGTTCGGATGTAGCCATGCCTTTGTACTGGCCAACGTGTCACACTTAACATGAATTAGGCCAGCTAATCTTATTAAGGTCTGCGAACGTCGTCGAGCCACATGCACTTATTGAGCCGTTCTCCACTTCTTTGTCTTCTTTTATCAGTCGAGTTGGATGGATGCCAGAGGGAAATTAATCAGTTTCTTAAACTTCATTGTTCTGATTTCTTTTGAGGTTATCCACACGTAACTGCATGTTGGAGTCATTTCCCTAGGGGAGGGGATCGAGCCTTCTTCGTGAATAAAATGTGTCTTCTGTCCTTGAAGGCATCTGGACCATCGGAGGACAAGAGAGCAACGGCCTCCATCCCCAAATCCCCACCTTATGTCACTTCACCAAGCCAGGGGACCCCTTTTTTTTTACTGCATTTACATGAATATTTACATGCTCATTTGCATATGCATAGGATGAGCCCGCTACTGTTGTCATTTTAATGAAGGGGAAAAAACCTCCCTCGCAGGCAAATAACACAAAAAGAGAGCAATCTGATGGCAGACATGCTTTCATGATCAGCCACTTCATAGGTTATCTTCTTGCCACAGAGCTGCGTCTGAGTTGAAGCACATGCAATAAGAAACAAGTCAGGATCATAAACCACCCGGATCCTTCCATCGCACACCGGTGTCGTCGTCGTCGTCAACATCATCATCACCATCACCATCACCATCATCACCATCATCATCATCATCATCATCATCATCACCATCGACACAGACACATACAAAAGCATTCCATTTAATTATGTCGATGTCAGGTGAAAAACGTTACTATCAAGACATGAAAGGATCCAATGAGTCTCAATTAATATTGCTAATATTTTTCATTGGCTGAATATTATAAAACCCACGCTTTCAAAAACTTTTTAAAAATTGCGAGAGCTCACAATGTGATGCGATCCATTGTGAACTTGTAGATCTGCTACTTTCCCGTGCCACTTTTGTATGAAGTATACAGTAGGGTATTCAATTATGGAGAAAAAAAAACGTAAAAAGCTGAAATATAGATAATGTTTCTACTTTCTACCCCTATTTGTGACTTGCCCTCGACTCGTGTACGTTTTTGTTGGGTAAGATGATCTGATGTTAAGTGCCTTCAGACACATCTAAACTTTTTTTGTCCATTTGTCACCTGAAAAGTAGTGGCGAAAAAAAAAACTTCTGGGAACTCAGATTACCTGCAAAGCAACGCACAAAAAACCCTATCTGCCTGTGGGGAAATGTACGTGCTCCTCCTCTCATCCATGGGAGATGATGCATGACTCTAATCGAAGACCGCAGTCTGAGTGTTCTCTAAGTGATGTGCACAGTGCATCAAATCTCCGCCACAGCAAAGAGCTCACTGGTTTGTGTTCTTGTAAATGGCTTCGTTGACGTGATACAGTAGACCCTTGAATGGCTGAGAATCGTAATGACTCATGTCGGTTAAATCGTGCAAATCAACCTCCTACCAAGTCATCTGACAAGGTTGCGGCAAATGTCAGATGTATCAGAAATACAGTATGTTAATATTGCTTCCCATTATATTGTGTCCAGGACAGGTTAATTTAATTAAATAAATATATATTAACTGCATATGACAATAGGGGCTGTATTTTGCGTGTCTTAAGTACCAGGTCTTATTCCCTAACTTAAGTAAACTACAGACCTGGAGGCGTGATCAATGCTCTTTGGCCACTCAGAATAGCCAAATGGCATTGATCACGCCTCCAGGTCTTTAGTTTACTCAAGTTAGGGAATAAGACCTGGTACTTAAGACACGCAAAATACAGCCCTAGTTCTTCTAGTTGACTGCATGAAGAAGCTAGAGCAGTGGTTCTCAAATCATGTCAAGGACTCCCAAAGTGACCACGGACTCCTCACTTGAAAAGGGACCCCCTAAGAGACGATTTGTCAATTTATGTTCAAAAATAGCTATAATAATAAAATGGAGCTTATCCACTAAAACCCACTATCCGCATTTTGGGAAAAGCGTTCGTAGAAAATAGCCAATTTCGACAAACAACAAAAAACAACACTCAGTCACTCCCCAAATGCATTATTGTGTCTTCCTGGACTGTGGCATCCCAATAAGTAAAACGGTGACTGAAATGGCGTATCCTTCCAGTCAAACGGTGCCTTCCCAGGCTCCTCTGCACTCCAGGAATGCGTAAGTGTAGGTCCTCCAAAAACAGTTAGAACGATGGAGGCGTTTCGGGTGAACAGAAAATACACAACTATAGAGTCCTGAGGGACTCGAGTCCGGACCACTCCCAATTTGACCGTTTTTAGATACACATCAGATTGAGAGAATTTGAGACCTACTGTGTACGTTAAAGTAATTCACATTCTCTATCTCTACTCCTCACAATACTCTTTTGCAGTTCTTGCTAAACTCTCTCTCCCTCTATCTCTTTCTCTCTCTCTCTCTCTCTCTCTCTCTCTCTCTCTCGAACGACGTTCCCTCATGTGCTCCCCCTCTTTTAACGACCTGTCCTCAGATTATACAGAAGCAGCAAAAGGAGTCGTATGAATAATAAATAATAAAGCCTCACCACCACTCATCATCAGCACAAGAGGTGGGAGAGAGCACAGACAAATGGAATGGATTCATCATTCTGATAGAATGTGGAGGTGGTGTGGTCCCCCGTCTTCTACCCTGAATGAATGTGGAGGCGGGAACGTTCCCACATCCATAGGTTTGTGTTTGTGTGAAATGTGTCATGCAGGGAATTGTTTCCATGATCAGATCTTTTTTCTTTTTCATATTAGAGAGTATATAGTACTGTATGTCTCTGTACATGCATCAATCATGGTGACTGCATTTAATATCACGGTAAAGATTAGATATGACACTAAACGTAGGCCTTCCATCAGCCTTGACAACTACAGATGGACGTTTAGCATCCCTCCAAGCCAGCCTGCCCACATGGGACACATATGGTTTCAATGCAGGCTAAATTGGGTGTGGGCTTGAACTGGGACACCTATGAGGGTCCCATACAGTTTTCAGGAAGTGGCCAAATGTAATTCCCATAATTATATAAAGACATGGGCTAACTGGGCATGGGTTGGAAGCTATTCTGCAGGCATACATTCAGTGGAGAAAGGTCAATTTACATTAAGCTACTATCTGTGAAGAGATGGGTGTATACTGTATAGGGAAAAAGGAGGAGACCACTATAGACCCATGGGACCCCAGTCAATTAACTAAATGGGGTTTAAGGGGTTAACTGCATGTCTACCGAGATGGACAAAGTGAGTTTTTGAAAGTTTGTTTGTGTCCATGTTTTGATGTCGGTCAGGCAGGAGGTGAGGGTGGAGTGGGTGATGGCAGTGATGGTTGTGGAGGGGAGGTAGAGTTTTGTGTCATCACTCATCAGTATAACAGTGGAAATGGAGGCAGTGTCTGCGGAGTATATCTGTCCAAGGGGGAGCATAATAGAGAGGCTATGTGTGTGACATCATTGTACCCGGAAGTTATTTGGGAAGCTGGGAATGCCTTTAAACAGATGCTTCAACAAGTTTTACATTGGATTTTTCACTGTGGAAAGTGTTTCTTTTTTTGCCCATGCAAAAATCACAATGGACATTAATATTCTTGGCATCTTTGACATACAAGAATTCAAAATAATGTTGATACATTTCTCCGTCATGTTCTGCCTGCAACTCTCTCTGATATTTCTGTTGTTTAGAAGTGGAACAGCTCATCGTATTGGTTGCATATGCTACGTCAGGGGTGACCACACTTTTTGGACTTGCGAGCTACTTGAAAAAATGACCAGCTCAACAAGATCCACCAAAAACGTATTATCATGAAAGTTGTTTCAAAATGTACCTCTTGAGGAATAAACGGGAGGAAATGGAATTGGTAGGGTTTTGTTTTTAGGTTTCTTTATAATGCTACTGATGTCTGTACTATTACATTGTGGGTTTGAGCTGACAGGCCCGGCCTTTGTGATGCATGTCAATCAATCAAGTGGCACCTTAATTCAAGTGGCAGCTAGATGCCAAAAAATATATATTACTGTATATTTATTTTTAGGGTCATGTGATCTACCTCCACAGCCTTTGTGATCTAATAGTAGATCATGATCTACCTTTTGGGCACCCCTGCGCTACGTCATAACTGTGTGGAGGTTGCGGCGCATCTCTGTTATCTGTTGAGAATACAAGAAGACTCACCCCGTTTCTGTTTTCCTTCCAGAATTTTCCCCAGTGAGGGGTGGGAGAGGCTGGACAGCAGACGGCTGGATTTTGAATTTTTCTAACTATAAACTTTCATGACAGCAGACAGCCTAAGTACAAATATAATTCATGAAAAGCAGTGAAGTCTGTTCACAGAAGTTGTTGTAGGATAATGTGGGGATTATCTGACGAGGTACCATTTGAGGGGGCAAAACCTTACATATACTAAATAATACTAAATTGTTTATAGGGTCAATATAAGTAATATAATATAGCCTTTCCACAGGAGTATCCTTTTATATTTTTCCAAAAAGAATACAAACAGCCAATAGCATATTACAAAGTTATCCCCCTCACTGGGGAAAATTCCGGGAGGAAAAACGGGCACGCACCGGGGTGAGTCTTCTTGTTACCTCTGTTGATAGCTTGTAGATTTGTTCTATTTTCACATGCCATGCTGCGACAAATTGCTACAAATTAATTAACTAATTGCATTAATGAATGAATGCACAAAAACAAATCACGCTTCACAGGCGTCTGTTTTTATTTTGGCGGGGGGGGGGTAGCCGATGCATGTTACGCATTGGAACAAGCCATGGGTTCGAGAGGCTATGATTGATAATAGCCTAAGTTGTCACTTGTCACAAAGATATAGCTGTAGCTCTGTTTTGGACCATTGCACGAATAAGATGGATAATGAAAAAGGTTAACTTTTCGAACAGAGACACTACTTGGACATAACTCTGTTACTTCATGTGGAAACGAAATGGAGATCTATCCATACTTACTTCAGACACATAGGCTATTCACTCTGTCACGGGGCAGCCCGTGCCCTATATATATTGTTCAAATGACATTGTTATTATTCCACACAATGATTCCAAGAGGTTTAAATATGTTTATATTTGTATTGACACTGAGGTTGCATTGTTTGTCACCTGTCTCCCCTCTGCAGGGCTGGCACTCCCCTCTAGATTGGAGGGTGCCAAGTACTGTGGAGGAGGAGGGGTGTTTGTTCCTTTTATGTTACATTTTCATTGTATTATGTTGTCTTACGCTCTGTAAATGAAATGTAGTTGAATGTATATGTATAATGTATAAAATAGTAGTGTGGAAGATTACTCGTAGGCCTTAGTTGGCCGTGTGGTTGAGTCAATTGATTGCCACTTGCTGATTAGGAGATGGTTTGCCCCACCTGTATAAAAGCAGGATTGCTGCAGGGTTTGGCTGTTTAGTCTCACTTGAGGCTAGTAGCTGTTTAGAACTGTGAGCCAGGGCCTCATTGCAGGAGACATTTAAGCCTGTAACAGTTACTGTTTGTTATTTTCTTAAGTGTTAATGTTGTTTCCTGTTTGTGGAACGTTATTTTGACCAGTAGTTATTATTTATTTTTGTATTTGCACAGTCTAAAGACACTTTTGGAGCCTGAAACGTGTTTCTGGACCTGTCTACTCCTTGGAGCCTCCGACCATCGGCTGGAATTATCACACACTCTTGCCCTGGAAATGGAACCATGAGAAGGTTGGAACTTAACAGCCAATGTGAGTAGTACATTGTGCCTTTCCTGAAACTGGCTAACTTATAGCCACATATGTGACTGTGAACAGTGGGGGGTGTCCATGTCAATCTTCCTTAATAAAACTGTATTTCAGCCTTAGGCTATGTCGTATAAATACATACTTAAATGAATTCAAACCCCAGAGTCCAGACTCAACTCGGACTTGAGCTCCAAAATGCGTGGGCTTCTCTATATCAGTTTTACTTTAATAATGAAATCAGGCTTTATTGGCCATGAATAATGTTGATGATGATGCATATAATTCTGTCCCCTTTTAGTTGTTGTAGTGGTATGTGCACATTCTTGCTCTGCATTTACCCATCCTAGCTATTAGGGAGGAGCATGGATGCAAACAGTAGTGCCCGGGGATGGTACAAATCTAGGGTGGTGCAAATTCTGTGATATTATTTCAATATTTTATATGTGTACTGTCTCTATTAATGTGAATCTTCCTCTTGAACAGAACATTGTCTAGACATTCTTGAGGAGGCTGCCCTGCAGCTGTGTTTGTGAAAGCGTGACAAAAAGCCATGAAACCTTGAGAAAAGCGGCACACATTAATCCTCTACTCACATCACTTTGTGTCCTGCCAACAACAGCAGCCTTTTAATCAATCTCATAGTGAACCTGTGAGACTAGAGGCTTTAACTAGCTACGGACTTTATCAGTGGTGGAAAAGTACTGAAATGTTTCACTTAAATAGGCCTAAAAGTATCAATTCTGCAATGAAGAAATACTCTGTTATAAGTAAAAGTCTGATAATCAAAATTTGCTTGCAAAGTAAAAGTACTCGTTGTGCAGACGGTCCCGTTGCACAAATTCTCATGTGTAAAATGGGCTTAAAAAAGCGTTTGAAAATAGCAGATCTACAAGCATGCAAGTATGAAGACCTGCTATTTTTAAATAGACGAAGTTAAATTCAAATAGGGCTGAAGTGGTATTAAATAATACTCAGACACTACAAAGTAACTAACTTCTTATTCTTTTACTTGTAACGAAGTACTTCTAAATTGCAGCATTGGTACTTTTACTTGAGTAAAACGATTGAGTACTTTTTCCACCACTGGGTGAGGCATCATATTAGGAGGTCAAAACTATAGCGCAGTCAAAAGTAGCACGAGGCTCCGGTTAGCAGATTCGATTTTGGGACATAAATAATATATTGGAAGATTTTTTTTTATCAAGAATTGATCAAGGTCACCACGGTCCACATACTGTACAAAAATAAAAAAACATTTGCAAAAGGGTGTGTGTGTGTGTGTGTGTGTGTGTGTGTGTGTGTGTGTGTGTGTGTGTGTGTGTGTGTGAGTGTGAGAGAAGCACTTGCCAATTGAGTGACGGACAGACGCACAGGTAATTATACATTATTCTAATCTAATCCTCTAAAAATAGACCTCAGCATCTGGTGAGCCCCTGCAATGAATGAAGCCACCCATAATCAACACAAGGTAAGAGGAGGTCCAGGACCGTAACCACTTAACCCATTTTGGGGCGGGAACCCCTTTTGGTGTTAGCATCATGTTATGCTTTAGCTATTGAAAAATAGCAGATCTACAAGCTCGAGCTTGTAGGTCTGCTATTTTTGAAAAATCGAAGAACGACTGACATAGAAACATAGCTTTTTCAGAAAACTGTCAGGATGTAGAAGACATTTTTTTAATCTGATCTCAGGTCCACAAGGGAAGGGGAGGTCCAGGACCATAACCACTTAAACCCTAGGCCTATACTCCCTCAGGGCTCCACACTGTAGTGTACTTTTTGTTTTCGCTCTACATCAAAGCTTCACTAAGTAACTTTTTTAATGTGAAAATGTCCATTTTGTCTAATCTGTTACTACAATACGAGTAAGACGCGCGAACGCGGGAAGCGAACGCAGATCGTAAATTGCAATAACAATTAGAATAAATGACAAATCACTCGGGACAGACACACACACCCTTTTGTGCCCATATATGGAGCTGAGTGGACCTGGCCCCTTTTGTGCCCATATATGGAGCTGAGTCATTGCTGATGCAACACACTCCATATTTGGATAGCGGGACAGACACACGGACAGACAGACAGACAGACACACACACACACACACACAGACATGATCTGCTAGGTCTCATAGTAAGTGCTCACTGCATTCGCAATAAGTAACTTATATACAATCAGAGAGAGAGAGACTACATTTACTGGATTTTGGAGTATTTCTAATTTTCAATACTTTTTACTCCACTGTAATTATTTGAAAACTTTTGTTGCTATAGTTACTTTGTTGATTTGTATTATTATTACAAAATACATTACCCACTTCAGCCCTATATACTTCTAGATCTACAAGCTCACAATATGTCGTACTGGTCTGTTACGCTTTGTGAGCTTGTAGATCTGCTATTTTCAAATGATTTTCATACATTTTAGACATTTGAAAACGTATGAAATGGGACATTCTGCACATTCAGTACTTTTTTTAAGTATATTTTGATGCATTTTTAATGTATTGGCATGAGTATAGTAAAATGTGAGTAGTTTTTCCACCACTGTCTGCAGTATATAACAGATGAGACACACAGAGGCTGACTGTCGAACGTTCTCAAACGCAGTTTATTTTTATACATTTAGAAGAAATAAAAACACGATTTTGAAGGTCAATTCCACTGGGCTGCAGCGGTGGCCCACCTTTCTGGAGTCTGCTCTGCACCAGTTTGCCAGCGTCTCCCTGCAGGCCCTGCGGCGCCACACAGTCCTCTCCTTGGCAGGTTGTGCTGCTTTTGATTGAATTCCGACGGCCATCTGCAATCTCCTGCAGGACATGTCAGAATGTTGCTTTGCATCACCTTGCCCTTCACTCTATAAACACCCCACAACTATTAGGATTTACAGACCAGCTGAAAACATTTTGTGCCAGGGACCCCCGTACCCGATTTTTGAGTGGTGCAACCACTCCTACAACCAGCAATGTCCGACCTATGCTTAACCTATGCGTAACCTTTGCGCCTATGTGGCCATGAGCACGAGTATATGACTATAGGGTACCAGTAGGGGGCGCCAGAAACAGAGAGAGGGATAGTGCTGCAATGTTGCCTGCTAATATGAGAGAGAGAGAGAGAGGTGGGGAGCTGCACCACTCAGTTCACACGGGTGTGTGTTTTTTTTAAATAGCAGATGTACAAGCTCACAACACGTTGCGACACGTTGTGAGCTTGTAAATCATCTACTTTAAAATAGCCGATTTGTATAAGTGCTTATGTGTTAGTTGCTTAATCTTTTGGGCTTGTTTCATAGAACTGGTTGCCTTCTCTCGCAAAATCTGGCAACGTACTGATCATCACAGCACTACAACTTACAGGGACTGAGAGGAGTGACACAATGCTGTTATTTTAAATCACGTTATTTTAAATAATGTTCAATCTTCTCATTTGTTGTTTAATTGTGATCCGCACTTCACTGACCGCTATACACTCAATTTCACACTGAATCTCATTTCTCTCCAGTGCCAGACAGACATCACAACACCCCCTTAAGCTATATGATCATTAATGTGCATATTAACCACACCCTCACGTCGTCCAGCCAAGAAAACCTCATTTTGTTCCGCTTGAATTATTAATGAGGCTCCCTCTCCTCTCTGCATGTGCTAAAGTCTATCGCTATGACAGGCACGTACTGTGACATTATGCACATAGGGAAGCACTGCAAATGAAAAGTCTGTTCTCCACCTTGAGACCCCTTCGAATAATTACTGCCCCCTCCTCTCCTCTCAACGTTATGCATCTCAGGTGGTATTATCTCTGTTAACACAAACAGTTTGTGGCCCCCTGGAGGATACTTGCTGTTACTACAGATGCGCCGGATGCCAGCCTTTGGGCCTGCACTGTTTTCCAATTAACAGATCAGATCACTCCCATGTTATTCACCCCTTGTGTGTATAGCCTATCTGCATGGAAGATCTTTGCCTAAGGATGTTTTTTGGCAGTGGGGGACACTCGTGTCATTAATTAGAAGTTTCGCTGAACATGCATATAAAAGTATATCAAAGTTTTGAAAGCCCATGTAGTTTTCTGCTACAGTAAAGCAGGGCCCTTCTCCTCACCAGTTGGATTTTAGCCCTGTGAGTGCCAGGCTGTCTGTCGGGGTGAAGCAGTTTGGTGGTCGGTCAGCTCCTCTGTAAAGCTCTGGTCAGAGATAAGCACCTGCTGGCTGCAGAGCTTTTTCCATTTCCTTCCCAAAGTGCCCAATCAAGTGACCGCTGCAACTCAGCACTTCAAGAGACCTAAATACTCCTCATTCTCTCTTTCACTCTCTCTCTCCTTGTCTCTCTATCTCTGTCTCTCTCTCTCTCTCTGTCTCTCTCTTCCTCTCTCCACTTCTCTCTGTCAAACTCTTTCCGACTCTCATCTCTTCAGACCTAGCCTAGGGCAGCCATTCCATTTCTCTCATCTTCTACCTGCTCACTCTTGCACGCAATCTTTCTTCCTCGCTCTCCGGTTCTCTCTTCTTTTCCCGCCCTGCTCTCTTTTTGCTTGTCCTGAAAGTGCTTTAATTTCTCAGCACTGCACCCGTACCAGGCATACCAATGCCTTTTAGAGGTCACTCTATCCCCGTCAGACGATTCAGTGAGAGACACCTGTGCTTAAATGTTCAGTGACTTCTCTTTATGGCCTGTGAAAAAGAAATCAATTTTGTGACAAGTCAGGTTAATTTAATCCCCACTTGGGCAGACATGTTATCACAGCAAAGCATATCTGCCCACCCTACCGTTGACTGTGGAAGTGGTGCTTTAAGGGTCACGACACAACTGTGTGTATTAATTTGAAAGATGACGGGCCGTGGCATTCCTAGATATCATAATCCTTATTACCCCGATTCTGTCAGAAATGTCTGGCCACACTTTGGAATTCGTGACCTTACTTAATACCTGTCTTAATGCTTTTTAAACTCAGTTTGAGAGTTGATAAGCCTAAAGTAGACTTGTCTTTGTTGAATAGCTTGATGAAGAATGCAATAACAATCTCAACTCTTTAACTTAAACCCTTATTTCACTAGTAAGAGACCACACCTCTACTCAACATTTTATTGAAACAGAATGAGATGAATGTGGAATGGAGTGAGGAACCCAAGGTAGGGCGAGACTCAGGGTGGGGGACGTAGCCTCTGGAGCTGACAACCATCTTTGCTCTACTCGGGATGAGCGGTTGGTCAGCTCTGCTCCGTCCCTGCAGTGAAGCAGAACAAACAACTTGGTTGAGAGATCGCAGGTGTATTTATACTGTGGTGATTGCACCAGGGATTGGCTGTGGTGAGAGGAGGCATGTGTAGTTGATACGGGTGATTGTGAATGGGGAGTGGCCGTTGAGTGGAGGCGGGAGGTGATTGAGAACAGAGTGGCAGCGGAGGCTATGTCGCGGAGGCTGTGTCTCCACTCCTGAAACTACGTTGAGTATGTTTATATTAAAAAATTAAAATAAAAATGAAAGCCCATTTAAAGGATCAGAGTGCAGATACAGAATACAAAATGACATGGTGAAGCTGATCAACAGAGATGTGAACAAAACAATCAGAACAGTAGCCTACAGAAAGATCTTAGGCTATACAGCATAGACGAGCCATATATTTGTTGTAGCTGTTGAGTGCATGCTCACCTTTGAATCTCAAGGTTCAGGTTCCGATACTGGACACATCCAGCTTAGTGTATGAGTAGCAGTAGTATAGGTAATTATGACTCCTCTACATTTCAAAATATAGCGAAAATTGCCCATCTATTCAAGCTCACAATGACAGTGTGTACTATTTTCAGTTTTCAGTTTTTTTTAAACTTTTGAATACTTAAATATGTTTAAAAATAACTGAACTAAAGGCAAAGCAGGATACTGAACAAAAGACAGGGATTTAATCCCTGATTTACTGAAGTGAAGTGAAGACATTTTACCCACCTCAACCAAGCCTGCGTGCTTATTCAGGGGAGAAATACAATTTTGATCTTCACAGACATGTAGCACTTTGATACCTGTCAGAGATGCGAGGGGGGAGTGTGTGTGTACAAACACAGATCTGGAAGTATTTAAACTCTTGCTCATTTTGCTGGAGGAGCCCTGGGACCAACCAGGGGTTCAAGGCCGGCGGGTTCTCAGCTAGCTTGCTTGCCAGATATGCTGGTCGATAGTGAAAACCTGGATGACGCTACCTACCCCTGCCGCAATTGTTGTTTTGATATGTCTGGCACAGTTGTAGTACTAATTATACCCCCCATTCACCCCATTCAAAAATAGACTGATTGACTGGCCTGGTTTTGAATTTCATCAGACCCTTTTTAATGGCCATGCATGGCTAGCGAGGCTGCACAATGTCCTATCTGAATGATTGGAGCTCAGTAACTATGTCGCTGAAGTGGTTGGTATTCCAGAGGCGTGTTGTCGTTGGATGACCACACATACAACCTGAGGCTTTTATCCATGGTCATGAGAGGAGCAGTGGAGGTCACCGCCAATACCGGCGCTGATTCAGCGCTTTACGCATGCTGACACGGATGAAAAGAAGGGATGAGTGATGGAGGGAGGGTGCGCTGCAGCACCAGTTTAGTCAAGTCACCACTACCACTTTCACCCTGGCATCCTAAGATTTTTATTCTTGAATATTTCCAAAATGATTTCACAATTATATATTATACATAAAACGTTAATTGTGACGCGTGAACTTGTACATAGTCTATTTTTGGCGAATGTTCCCCCCAAAATATCTAGACAAATCCGCAGAGCCATGCCCTTTAGGCCAGCTGCATATGCAATCAATGTTGTGGTGTCAAGCTGTACTTAATTTGATACCGCAGCTACAGTATGGGATGCTGGGATTCAAGTGGTTAAAAACAAAGTAAAAAAGTTATGTCCTAATGGAAATGGATATTTTCTCAAGTTTTCGTAGTGAGAAAGTTTCACATTTTTATGTAATGCAATATGACGTAAGGTTCTACACATTAACAATGTCATGCAGGGGTGCCATGGATCCCTTATAGTTATTTACGGGGGGACCAGCACCAAAAACATTTGAGAACCACTGGTGTAGCGGGACGGGGAACTGAATGAGAACAGAAAGGGAGGAGGACATTCAGCACAGTAGAGTTGTTCCGATACGGATACCAGTGTCAGAAAAGCTGCCGATAGACTAAAATGCTGGTATCGATATCGGTGAGTAAGCCAGTCTATGCCATTCCCATTTTATTTATTTCTATTTATCACATATTCATTTATAATTGTATTTTTAATGCTTCAGTAGATGTGGCACTACTGTTTTATACTCTTACTGTACTATTAAAATTAATATTTTACTAACTAGTGGCTGCACTTTGACCATTAATGGAATTGTTAGCGTCTATCCGCTCTGCTATACTCGACTCCAATAACTTCTATTCTGGGGATTCTGAAAGGTTTACTGTTTTCTGTCATACAGTAAACACTTCACATTTCACAACCTATGACCTCTGACCTTCCTCTATCATATGTGTTATTTCCTTGAGCGTGTGACGCGTGTGCGCGTGCCGTGCACATAATACACAATCATGCTTATGTGATTACGGCTGCATGCCTTGTTATATGTTGGTTTTGCCCATATTCTCCAGTGTTAATGTGTTTAAATATGTAATACATAGACTATGAATTGACTATTGATCAAGCTATGAGTGGCTGTGACATCATCACGGTACCATGGTGGTGCTGGACGATCGATACACGCACACGCACACACACGCACGCGCACACACACACACACATACACACACACACACACACACACACACACACGTTACACACACCTCGTAATGAAACAAGCCGCGCTGGAAGATTTGCTGTAGAAGCAGGATTTAGTGTGTGTGTGCGTGTGTATGTGTGTGTGTGTGTGTGGGGGTGTCGGTGTGTGCGCGCGCAAGTACAGAAGTGCACACGTAAACACAATCACTTCTAGTCATTGGGAATCTTTCTTTCTCTGTTTTGAATCATTAACCCACCTTCTGAAAGAGCACACACACACACACACACACACACACACACACACAGAGAGAGAGAGAGAGAACTGTGAGTCAGGGTCACTCACACAGACCTGTGAGGCCCCATCAAACTCCCAGCCCAGCATGATAGATGAGGCTTCTTATAGTCTGTCCACCCCTTCCACCATCGGTTAACAGACACACGCACACGCTCGTGCGCATGCTGTGTTGCTGTCGCAGCATTGCTGCTCCGCTGGCACACACACTTTCGCAGAGTTCCAAGGGCATCGATTCAACTTGGCTTCATTAATATGTATTGGAAATTATTTTCCACTTTGTTAAGGAGACTCTCACACCTCTGAAGGTTAGGTCCATACAGTGGGTGGATGTGCACTGTGTATATGTGTGCACACACACACACACACACGCTGCGTGTTTACTGTACGTTTTCTGTGTGTGCAGGGGGCGTGGGCATGCATTTAGTTTTGAGATTCACTGTATACAGTAGATTTGTACTGTAGGCCTACTTGTACAACGCCCTGTCTCAGCAAAAAGGGGTAAAAATAATGATATTGCTAGAGTTATTTTTTCCTCTCCACTGATATGAGACCTGAGAAGCTGTGTAATTGCATTAGCATCGCCTGTCGTTTTCATATCTCAGCAGACTATCAGTGGTGTAAAGTAACTACTGTAGGCTACTTAATAGGCTATAATAAATTTCCTTGGCATGTATACGCTGGAGAACTCATTCTGATTTTAAAGGCATTCATAGAATCGGCCTCAGGTCTTAATGGGTTAAAAGATTTAATGAAATTAAATGTTAACATGATTATTCTGTTATAACTCTTATTATATAACTTAGTTTTTTAGAAAGGTGCGTGCGTGCGTGCAATAACCGCTGTACTTTGAGAAAATTGGATGCGCTACGAGACTTGATGTGCCACAATGCAAGTGTAAATGCTCTGAGTGACGCTAAGCTAGCTTGTAGCGTCTCCTGAAAGCACACTTGCATGAATAATTGTGGAAAAGCATATTTATTTTGGATACACAGAATGAACCGCAGTTGAATGGATTTGCCAAAAAGACGGTGCACTCCTCTAATGTATTCCTTTTGAAGTCTTGTAAACTTTGTGCCCAAAACATCATCCCCTGCCCCCCACCCCACCTTAGGCAATTCTTTTTTTCTTTTTGAGGGCTTCCTATATTTAGTGTAGCTTTTTGTCCTAAAACAAACATTAAATAACTCGAAATCTACAGAGCTCTCTATGGTTTTGACAAAACGCGTTCGGAGGTCATTTCTGATTATCCAGTGATCTCGATTGGAACATTGACGCTTTCTAGATCAAGGATGGCCTCATTTTAGCTCGCTAGCATTGACGCAAATATTTATATATATTTATATAATATTCTCTCAGACACATGTGTCGGTACTTTTGTTAAATTCCCATTGACAATGAATGGGTGATATACAAGAGCACCCCTCACTTCACACGGGTGAGATTTTATGATATATACCTCATCAACCATCTCACATTTGTGACGATGATGGCCCAAGGCTATAGCCTGGTAAACCAATCGTTGGGTGCAGTGTTTTGCAGAAACCAAAAAGTGGAAGAGCAAATTGCAGAGCCAGTTGTTTCATAACGGAGCATAATTTGGCTGTCTCTGTACAAAGCTGGTCTCGGCGGTGGGCTAGTGAGACCTGCGGCTGATTTGATTAAAGCCACTGATCCCCCCCCCCCCCCCCCCCTCCTTCTAAGATTGTTCATTACACATAGCAACCAAAGGACCAATGACAGCACCACTTAGCATATATTACTGGCAGGTAGCTGAGTGGGCTTCATAATAAGAGGGAAGGTATGCAGAGAGAGAGGGAGAGGGAGTGTGAGGGAGAGAGGGGTGGGCGATTAACATCACGAATATTCTGCATGTCATAAAGTAGACTGGCATATAGGGTCTCTAAACAGAAGCATGGCATGTGTTAATTGTTGTTTGAAGGATTGTACGGTTAATTCAAAAGGCGTAATTTCAAAAGATGTGTTTTGCAAATGTTATCAGCTTCCTGGTAGCACTATAACATGCCAATGTGAAAAGGGTGGCATTTCTTCCTCGGCTTACTGGGAATGGGAATGTGCATGCGTGCAAAGTTTCACAGCAAGCGTTCGTAAGCTGAGTGTATGATTTGAGGCATTTCGTTCATAAATGGCCCAGTTCTGCAGACTTTATATGCCAATCTTATACCCAATCAGGATGTTATATGAAAAATGGGATAGATCTGCCTTGGTCACATGATTATGAGATAATGTGTATCGATTTGTGTAATGTTTGGACAAAATCTGTAATAAGAACACATTTTACTTGCAAACATCTGCCCACATGTGGCCCTATAAAAGGCAATGTGAGACATTTGGGGCAGAGGTTCTATAATCTGGCATCCAGGGGGTGTGTGCACACACAGTTTCATGTGGATTTGACCAACTGTGCCGGAGATTAGCTGTCCACAGACAGACGGGTGGACGGATAGGGTGCAAAACACAGGCCTTTGGCCTGGCGGAGACTGACATGAAGTTTGTACGTCTCAGAGTAATCTAGTAAGAGAGTGGTGACACGCTTTGATCTCGCCGCAAAGCGGGTGCCTATGGGCGATGGTTCCAAACATTGGTCCTATGGCTGGAACTATTCCATTGAGATAGAATGAGCACTTCCGCATTCCATTGTTACAATGCGAGTCAACGGGAGTGTCATTACTCTCTTACTAGATTACTCTGGTACGTCTGTAATCCACATAACTCGAGAACCGTTCATCCCACCGGCACGAGTTTTACACCACCACACGGAGTGCAGTGCCCGGCCTTAATGAGCCTAATCTTTGTCCTAGTATAATCATACAGTAGTACCTGATGATCATGTTTTAGGGTTGAAAAAATCACGGCAACCTATACCAATGTAAGAAGCAGCTACACTACAGCGGAGACAATTTCCGACCATGTCTTACGTATTGGAGATGTTGGGGTGCACACACAACTTGTATCACAGAGAGAATTCAAAGGAGGATTGAACCCACGGTCAAGTCAGCTATTAATGACATTATTCATCTTTACTTACAGTTTGCCCGTAAGGCTTCGTAAGACCTCTTGTTGATGAAATGTCAATTTCAAACTTGGACCATGTTTAAAATATGGGATTTTCAACAGATTAATAAAGAACCATGCAGCCCCCAAAATGTAATTTTCCTCCACTGCAAGCAAATGAAAACACAACACCCCCGCGTTATGAATCCGCTCTCCTCCGCACCCCGGAATGAATCCGCTGAAAACGCCACTTAATTTTTCACAAAAAGAGCCGGATGTGTCGGGCCTTTTTAAATTGAAAATATCATAATGAAAGATTTTACTGCAAAGGACATGGGGTGCACAGTCACGCTGCCACGCATGTACACACACACACACACACACACACACACACACCCCACACTCATACATCCAGAGACGGACGGTTGCGCCCTGCATCCTTTTAAGAAATAAGAGATTTAAATGGATGTGTCAGTGCGGCCAAGATGGATAGGTCTCACTTAATGTGTTTTTTCTCACTCGGCTATAGGAATTAACTCAAACCTCAACTCACCCGGGATCGGCGGAGTAATGAACCTTAAACGGAAAGCGCTGAGCATGTTTATCTTAAAATGTTTTCCTTCCGTGGCCTTTTCTGTTGCCAGTGCCAGGAGCCCAAATTCCTTGACTTTGACCCCATATGACTTATGGAGGAACGCTGAGCTCCAAACAATTTCACAAACATCTCCTGTTTCCTCATAGGTGGTGAAGGAGGGCTTTGGTGTTTGTGCGTGCGTGCGCGTGTGTGCCTGTTTTGGAAATGTTTTGTACATTCGCCCACAGTCCTTAGACACAACAGTACCAAGGATGCCATTACCGGTTAGCCTGGCGCAGCCACACTTCACCCGCCCCTATTGCATATGCATATGCCCCGAGGCAGCGCAGTGGTATATTAGTATCGCAACGCAAGGCTAATTACCGGTATATACAGCTTCATGGTTACTGCTTAGCTTGTGTTCATGTTTGGAAGCCTCTGCAATGTCCATGCATTAGTTGTGAGAGGCCTATTGCTGCCCAAGCTAAGAGCTGATAGGCATTGGCTAAATTATGTTCAGTGTCTGACTGTGATAATTAATTGGCAGTCCCCTTTCTAGAATTTCCTATTCATAGTGGGCTCCATGGCAATCTAACCATCCATTAAAGTTGGATAATCATGTTCCTGATTTTTTCCCCTTACTAATAAGATAACCATCCATCAATCTTTGTCAGATATTGAGAGGTGGGGTAATGAGTGAATGTCCATAAATAATGCAACACCTTATCAGGGGGGTTTTGACTCAATAAAAGTCCCTGCATGCTGTGTAATCCGTAACCATTGATCAGCATGTCTTGTCCCATGTGTGTGTCTAAAACGTTTTGCTCAGTTCAGTCGCGGTTGACTAACTCCACCAGTGAATGTAGTAGGAGTACAGTGTGGTTTTATCTCTGTGTGACGCTTCATTTAACAGCACACTGCAGCAACACCCAAAACCTTCAAAGCTCTTGTATTAGTTTATAGTGAGGATTGGTGTTACTCGGTGGCCTCCCTGTACACATAGTGAGGATCGGTGTTACGCGGTGTTCTTGTATTAGTTTATAGTGAGGATTGAATCATATTTGAACTTGCAGTTGTAGGAGTTGAGGCATTCCATTTAGTTTGACTCGTAATTCTTGAATATTTTTCAAATCGATCAGACATGTCATTTAAAGAGAACGTGTAATCACAAGCACAATTATCCCTCCAGGCTCTATGGGAGGAGTATCCCACAGGCTAATTACTAAGCCCCACTGTCACACTGGGTGTATGGGATTTACCAGAACTAGCCAGACATGCAAGTTTGGCAATTCAAACCAACATTTGATAGCCAAAATGCATTTGTAAATGTGACATGCATTTGTAAATGTGTCAACAGAGACTGAAGCCTGCAACATACTCCAACCAAACAAGAACTATGTCTGGCTTTGGTTGGTCAATAAACAACAAAATTACATCATAAGCACTTCGGCAGTGCTTTGCCGAAGTTCAGTTTGGCAGTTATTGCACCTCCAAGATCTAACTAGCTGAACACCCGGATGTGAGGATGTACAAACCTCTACAATCCCTCTCTGAGCTATATACACAATGGGATGGTATAGTGAATTAATGGAGTGATGATAGCATATACACTTTGTCCACTGTGTCTGGCACCAGAACCGCCAAAACCGCCTCAGAGACAAATGATGTGCCAATTGCCAAAGGATAAATGGTGCATTTATATAGTGCTTTTATCCAAAGAGCTTTACATAGATTCACCCAGGCATTCACACACATTTATACACCGATGGCGGGGGAAACCATGCAAGGCAGGCACCAACCTGCTCATCGGGAGCAATTAGGGATTTCAGAGTCTTGCTCAAGGACACTTTGACACTAAGTTTGGGGGAGCCCAGGATCGAACTGGGAAACTTATTGCGGTTCCCATCCGGTCACTCTACCCCATAGCCACTGCCACCGGATGTACCATACCATGCTGTAATTTATATCCGGAAGTGGACAACAAACTACAAAATCAGCCTATAGGGTTTCATGCCCATGTAACAAATAATGCCTTTGAAACACCTTTAAAATAGTGGTGATACTTTCTATTGCTTGTAGCTGAAACATCACATAAAGCACCAGTCATCTGCTGGTGAAAGTAATCGTGAAAGAAAGAAAATCGTGAAAGAAAACACTGAAGAAATCGTTTCATGAACCTAGTATCGTAAAAGAAAATCGTGAAATAAAACACTGAAGAAATCGTTTCATGAACCTCTTCTCAGTCCTCTGCCTTTGGGAACATGGCTCTGGGCCTCTGTTAATCCCTGCAGGTTAATGGCCAGGCTCCCTGCCTCGCCTGTGTTTGATTATAATCCAGCAGATCAGACAGAACTGATTGGTTTGTGCAGCATTTGGCAACATTAAGCCCCCTTTTCTCCTCTTGTCAGACATGAGGATTGTTATGGATTTGATGTCTGAACTGCTCTGACGTGAAACCATGCAGGGCGGGGGGCAGTGCTCAGAGGGGGACGGGGGGCAGTCGGATTGTGTGATAGGATCTTTTCTTTTTACATTAACCATAACCACTTGTACCCTATAGCATCCCTAATCTGAGGAGAATTTTAGCCAACAATAGCAGACCTACAAACTCAGTTTGTAGGCTATTTAAGGTTTGGTGGAGAGGGGAAACAAGATATAAATATTGAGGGTTCAAAGTAGTGGGTAAATGTCTGAGAGTACACATTAACATCAATCCAACACAACACTACACAATGATGGTGCTTATATTATCTCAGGTAGGCCTACTACAGTATATGTACTGTAATTCTTCTTGTGGAAAAAGGCCCCCTTGGTCGTACGGTTGTACAGCCTGTAAATAAGCTTGTAAATATCTGGAAAGCCCTCGTATTGTAAATAAGATTCACTAGTAAGAGACCACACCGACTGCTCAAGTTTAGGAGTATTTATTGCACAAGTGAGATGTAGGCGTATTGATGAGGACGACCCGCCGTGCTCTGCTCGGGAGCGGTCAGTCGCCTCGACGCTACCCCTCTGGGCTCCTAGGAGAAGGAGAGAGAAAGTAGTGTTAGTGGAGCAAGGCTGAGGAGGAATGGGGTTAGTTGGGGAGGAGGGCGGGAATTTTGACAGTGCAAAGCTAGTATGAAACGGGTAAGAGATGAGATATGAGGTGTATTTATATACTGTCGGGAATGTTACGTGATTGGCTGTGAGACTAGGGACGCAGGTGAACTTGATAGGGAGGTAGAGAATGGGTGTGATCAGGTTGAGCAGCGAGCGGTCCTGACTCCTGAACCTGCTGTTGTTGAACACAACTTCATTAAGAGAGAGACCCCTACGGCTGTGCCACCCTAAGAGTGTGTGTGTGTGTGTGTGTGTGTGTGTGTGTGTGTGTGTGTGTGTGTGTGTGTGTGTGTGTGTGTGTAACGAGCTTCTTTAATGTTCTTTCTTGTTCCTTGATCTCGTACCCCCCCCCCTCTACCTCAGTTTCCTTTACAAGTCTTTGAAGCTATCTATGAAAAGGTTTAATCTGCGACTCAGTTGTATACAATATGTAGTTGGGGGTCCCATGCATGCAGCCCCCCAAGTCAGCCCCCCTCAGTTTGGGATGAAGCATAATACATAAACAAATAGTTAATGCAATAGATGTATTATTAATACATATAGCATACTAATGCAGTTATGTAAGTATTGTTATGCTTAGCAATTTAATTCTCATTCATTGCAACTTAATCTCTTTTAAAAGCAATCCAATCCAAGAATATGTTTTATTATTATGTCAAGTCACAGGAGATCTGCGTAATAAAGTATAATATTTGAGCCGTTAATACCGCATTTCCCGGTATGCTCTCAAAATCCTTTAGCCACATGCAGCTTTATATTATCGTCTTCTCTCTAGTGTGGAAACTTAAAGCCTCATCTCTCTAAAACTTTTCAGGATTCCAAAAAATAAAAAATGCATCGCTTCGCGTCATGGTCGCCACGTCTTGAGTCTGTGGCCTGGGTCTGCTACTTTTGATGCTGAAAAATGTTAAAATGGATAGATAGATACTAGATAGATAGATAGATAGATATCTATGGGGGGGATTTCAGTCGCCCAGAGGCGGCACAGCAGCACAGCAGTTAAGAGTTATACAGAGTAAGGAATAGCACTGTCAATACAGAATAACAGGGTATAGGTAACCTCACAAAAACATGCAGTAATCCCGGTCTCTATACTGCCTCCCACTGGCCAGCCGGGGCACCTGATGGAGGGGAAAGGAACTAGTTGGAATAACACGTTATAACTCCTTCCACACACTACGCCCTACCGTGTACACACTCCCCTGTCAGGTGATAAGAAGCGGCCTGCTCACTCCTCATGCATTGAAGGAAGCATGAGCTCAGTTCGGGGCTCTCCCAAGGTTGGCAGAAGGAAAGTACAGCACCTAGGATTGGTATACAATACTGTCTATTGACCTATTCAACTATCGGCACTATGCAGGAAAACAACACAAGGTTACCGTGTTCTCACAGTACCCTATATATCATTCCATGCAGGTTATGTTAAAACTTAAAAATAATGTAGATAAGAGGTTTCTAGCCCGACAGCAACGTTATTGTTCCTGGTCTTGTTTTGTTACAGCCAAATGTTATTCCATACACAGTCACAATGGATCAATGATCGAGTGGGTTATCACCAAATATTAGCTCAGACGTCTGTTTTGGTGTGAGAGCTGTCAGACACACAGGTGCTTTAGCAGTAACACCTCCTCCCAGTGGAGCAGACCACAACAGAAACATTTAACTTGGCAGAGCTGAAAACTTTCATCCTTCACACTCCTAACAGGATAAACTGCATTGTTGTAATTGGCACTCCGGTGGGGCGGGCTTTTAAGTACACATGCAGGGTTGCAGGCACATACGCACACATGCACGCACGCACACATGCACACACACACACACACACACACACACACACACACACACACACACACGTTTTTGTATTACTGCACTTGTGAGGATGTCAACATTTTATGAATATCGGACATTTACACGGTTGGTGGGATCAAGTTCGACAACACCAGTGCGCCACTCAATGTAAATCATCATCAATCATAATCAAAGCATAACTCTATCTCTAAACCAACCAATCTCTACAAAACTTTGTTCAACCACATAGCAACCATTTTGTCTTGCGAGTAAAATGCTGGTCCTCACAATGTGTGTATTTCCTTATATTCTACTATACTTATGGGAACATTTGGTCCTCACAAGTATAGTAAATAATACAAACGCACGCACGCACACGCAAACAAACAAACAGGGAAGAGAAACCACCTGACCTTGCATCTTAATAGAACACAACACCGCTAGTAGTGAATAATAACAAGCAGTAATTTTATCTTTTCTTTATTGGAGTTTGTGCGGCTGGCTTTGACAGTCCACACTTGTTTTATATAATCAGGGCAGAGCAACATATTGGGACAGTATCTATTCAGTCCACGTATTATTATTATTATGATTCTGTCTGTGGGTATGTCAAACGACCGGGGGGTGTCCCAGAGAGCAGTGTTGCCATGTCTCTAAAGTAAAGTAGCCTTGCCGAGCCATGAGGCCCATAGGGCAGGAGCCTATCTCCTGTTTCTGTAGTGTGAGGCAGCTTGATGTACAAGTACACCCCCTGGACATGACGCTAGTATGTCGCAGGGACTTACCCACAATCCAACCCTTGATGCTGAGTGTCAAGCAGGGAGGCACTGGGTCCCATTTTTATAGTCTTTGGTATGACCCAGCCAGGGATTGAACCCCGACCTCCCAGTCTCAGGGCGACACTCTAACCAAAAGGTCACTGAGCTGGTTTGTGCTCATTTCTTGAGTAAGTCCGATGCCTGTGTGGTTCCCACAGCACCAATTTGCTATAGCTGGCAGCTCTTGATGTCTTTGGCAGTGCATAGTCTCATTCTCCTGGCTGCTTATTATAAGCGGCATTGGGCTTGTTTTTCTAATAGTCACTTGTAATTATTGGTAGTTGTGGGGGGCAGCCCACCTTGTGAGCTTGTAGATCTGATTTTCAAATATCCAAATAATCCAATGTATAGCCGCGATATACTGTATATATGCCCCAGAGAGACTCAACAAGACATGAAGACGGTGTGTTCTCTCTCTCTCTCTCTCTCTCTCTCTCTCTCTCTCTCTCTCTCTCCCCCAGCGTTTTATTAAAACACATGACTACATGACATCGTAAAAAAGAGGCCACGTACTGTGCACCTCCTATATACTGCACCGGCTGCCAAAGCATGTATATAAGTCATGTAGAAAAGGGAAAAGTCATGGGTGTCCTTTGGCACAAAGATATAAATGGAACAATTGCAATTTGTACAGGTGAACTTTGAACCACAGGAAAAGGAGTTTGTGTGGTTTATACTGCTTAGCCATGGCCACAGGCTATATGGCCAGTTGTGTACCCCCCCCCCCCCCCCTCCTCCACACACACACACACACACACACACACACACACACGTGCGCGCATCTTGCTCCTCATCACAAAGCCCCAGCAGTCACACAAGAGGATTGGTTGAGATTACAGCGCTATACGCTACATCAACAAACCACTTACCCCAGGGCTACGTTTGATTGGTTAGAAGCGCCCCCCCCACCCACCATGGGAGCCCAGAGCAATGATGTATAGTAGCTTCATAATGCATATTTGTACCTGAAAACGTTTATGTTTATGCATCTGTGTCTTTTCATTCATGCCGTCGTATACATCTTATCTTTCTCACCCCCATGGTTGTGTTTCTCATTTACACACTGGCAGATTTTCTTTTTTCCGTGTGCTGTTATTATTATCATGCACGTCACACACACACACACACACACACACACACACACACACCCCTCTGCTCACCTTTGGAGAAAAGCTCCCGGGGAATTATGGATGAAATGAGGTATAGCGAGGTTTGAAGACGGCAGAAGTCATTCATCCAAACAGAAAATATGTTTGATTGTATTAAACAACATTAAACTCATCAACATTGCAGCTGTACAGAAAGCTCGAATTATCTTCTTTATCTGCAGTATTTGTTTGTTTCATAAACATCCACTGTAGTTATGATCTATACCTCCTGTCAAGCACTTCCAAACTCCAACACTTTACAAAATAAATCACCTGCCAGGAAGTAGTAGCACTAGATCTAGATTTTTATGAAAACAAAAACTTTGCAGATAGAGGATAATTCAAACATTTCGTGCAGCTGCAATGTTGGTGAGTTTGACGTTGTTTAATACAATCTGTTTGGATGGATAGGCTGTCAATGGGAAATTGCACCTAGTTACCACCTTGCTGGCAAGATGGAGGCAGTCTGCATAATGGTCAACAATAGCAGAGGTTTTGTCAAAGTTTCTTTGTTGTTAATCTTTAATTGCTAAAGAGTTACGTTAATGTTAGTGTAAATTGGTGTAGAAATAGAGGAATGGAAGCGCTGCAGGGATCTGTTAGTGGCTCTTAGATGGGTGCTCTTTGGTGATACAGGTAAAACCATAGACAAAAGTTATCCTTCCTCCAAGTTGTACTGCTTGTCAAGGTGTAAGTTGAAGACTTGAAAAGAAAATAAGGGAATCCAAGGCACTCCGTCTTTTGGTGAAAAAATAAATAGTTTATTTGATGAGCAAGGCAAATAAATAACAGGACGTCCTGTTATTTATTTGCTATTTATAAGGCTTGTTTCAGTGGCATAGCCTACCTTTCATGTCTTTGCTTCATGTTGACGGCAGACTATGTATATCTGTCTCTGTCGGGTGGAAACCTCATATGTCCAATGCTTCAGGATTCAAATTCGAAAGCATTTAAAGTAGCAGCTCTACAAGCTCAAAACGCGTCAAGCTTGTGGATCTGCTATACTTTAGATGCCTTTGGCTTTGTGTGACGCTGTGTTATGACCAAGTATAGGGCGTTAATTTACGAAGAAACACAAAAGGTTAGAACACGGAGATACGTTTCTGTCGGACAACAACGATATCTTATCTTACCATATCTCATTTCATCTCTTAGTTGTTGAACCCTTCGGCCTCCAACTGTGTGTGTGTGTGTGTGTGTGTGTGTGTGTGTCTCTGCACGAGTGTGCAGAGCGCTCATCAGCCTGTGATACAGAGCCACAGGAAAAGATCAAAGTGCAGGATAAACCATCATTTCATCTTGAATAATAAAGTTGCTGTAAGGAACCCCAAACCGGGGTCATTACAGGCCTCTTTGTGAATGTATCACAGCCCAGCACTGCGATAAGACCCTGCAATTTCCTATTGGTCGGAACGATTGGCCTTTCTCTGGGTGCAATTTGATTGCCAATTGGCTGCATTTTGGGGATGGAGGTGTAATAATAAAGTGTGTAATTATTGGTTAAGTTGGAACATGGACCAATAATTCATCCTCGCAGCCTGCTGCTTCCTAGAAAAGCTCGGGAGGGACAGGCGCGAGGAGTGATTTAGCTTCCTTTTGACTGACACGAGTCCCACAATGCGGGCGAACAAAACTGTGATGACAATGGAAGTCTTTGCAGATACAATTGCTCGCCTGCCATTATGCAGCATCTTCACTCTTTTCTTTTGTGGAGAAGAAACCCAAATTGCTGTGCTATTATCTAACGGTTTGCCCTGCTCATCATCTCTGCCTGAGACAGGGATAAGCACTGAGGGAAGGAATAGTGCTGTTTTGTTGTCTTTTTTAGAGAGAGAGAGGGGGGGGGGGGGGGTGTGTGCGTGTGCGCATGTGTGTGCGTACAGTACGTGCACGTGGTACAAGCAAGTACTCCAGTACATTATGTATATATTTGTCTGAGCAAACGGCGGTGGCTCAGGGGTAGAGTGGCTGGATGCCAGTTCGAACCCAGGCTCCCTCAAAGTTAGTGTCCTTGAGCAAGACACTGAACTCCTAAAGGCGCTAGGCGATATATAAATGCACCATTGAATAATTGAGTAATATTTGACCAGGAGTAGCTTTTGACACGAGGACTGGGGTTAAAGGACAACTTTAGTTTTTTTCAACCAAGGTTCATGTTTTAGGTTTAGAAAGTAAAAGATGAGTGTTCTTTTTTTTTCATTTGCTGCTTTCTTTCGTTTTAGGGATTTTAGCTGTATTTGACAGGGGGGCGGGGGCATTCGAGCATGGGGCTAAATATCAATTTATTTTACAACCTTTTATAGCGATTTATTAATTACATCTGGCCACAAAAGATAACAAGATCTACTGAATGTGTCAAACTGGCATATTGAGCCTATGACACACAGTGTGGCTTCCCCCCAGTAGGCTACCTTCACATTCAGTAGTTCCTGTGATCTTCTGATCTTCATGAACCTTGGTTGAAAAAAACTAAAGTTGTCCTTTAAGTATAGTAGCCTATAGATTAGATTGTTTATTTCGATCCTCATCAACTGTATCATAAACATTACATACTGTAAATATACAATTTATCAGGGGGGGGCGCTGCAAATCTGTAAATTTGCCATGAAAATGCTTCAATCTGGTGCACTTTGAGATCAAAATTAAGAAGCTAGTTGGGGGCCACATGTGGCCAGTAGCCCATGTAAGGGATAAGGGATACATAAAAATAAAATAAACAATCTTCTCCCTGTGACGAGGCCCCCTCAGTGGTTGAGGCCCCAAGCGACCGCTTGGTTCGCCTATGCCTAGAACCGGCCCTGTATCTATCTATCTAGTATCTATGCTCATGCCATGGTCACATAACCATTATATGTTGAGTGCATGCTTTGATGGTTACAGTTTTATAATCAGTTTTGATGAGTAAACCTTTGTGGAGATCTTCTCAGTTCTCATTGTATGCTAGTTACTGCCATTCAGGATGGAAAATTAAATCCATTTGGATTTGGGGAGAAGTAGTTTCATAAGGGGCTGGTATGAAGTACTTGATATAAAGAGAACATGTTCAGTTCACTAGTCTACACTCTACTCTACACCTGCCTTCATTTCATCTGATTGTCTGTCTGGCAGGCACTTAACAAGCAATCGTTAACTGTGTCTGTTAGAGAGAGGGGCAGAGAAGAGTGGCTTTGCTCAACTTGATTTATACTTATATTCTCCACTCTGATGAAGGTACATGTTCGATATATCATGCAGCCTTACTTATTAGTATATTTTGGCTATTAAAAATAGAAAAAAAAAAGTTTTTGCTTGAGGCAGGCGGGCCGCAGAAGACGAGGTCTTAACGTCGTCTAACACCCCTGCTATAGGAGGAAATATTTACATATTTGATATAAATGTAAGGCGCTGTAGAGTAAATGTAATTCAGGGGTGCCGTGGATGCAACAGTTATTTACAGGGGTGCCCGGAGCCAACAATGTTTGAGAACCACTGCTATCGGCTACCAACACTGCTGTCCATCATTCTCTCATTCTCCATGACTGTTGACTCATCACATATTTTCATCATCGCCGTCACCCGGTCCATCTTCTGCCACTCTGTGAAACTTGGTCTTCGTAATGTATTTTTTCCAGAGACAGATGGAGAGCAGAGTTTCTGTCCATGACGACACGGAGAGGACCATTTATCAGTCAACTCCAGTCTATAGGTATAGGGGCTTCAAAGTGAATCAGAGGGGCCAAATTCGACGGGAAGGATTGCATTATGGGTTCATCTGAAAGGCCTCGAATTGGATTTTAAATGGAAAGCAGGGCCCTTTATTTATTTTACTATAAGGATGCGAGGCAGAAAGAAAGAGTGAAAAGAAAAATGTATACTTGGTGGCGAGGGAAACAAAGAAACCATAAACGGATGGAGTGAGGAAGAAAATTATTGTATTATTCAAATATTTTAATTGAATACTTTCACAATGTAAGGAAATAATTGTAGACCTCCTTCCCTTCTCTTGTTCTCTCTCTCTCTCTCGCACGCACGCACGGACGCACGCACGCACGCACGCACGCACGCACGCAACACTTTAGAAGAGGGGAATGCATTCCCATAGAAAGGTGGTGTCATTCACTTTACCTTTTTCTCTTTTGTCCTTAGTGTTTTGTATTTGTTGATGACAAGTATTTTTATGGCATTATCCTTTTAGCCTAAATGTCTGCCTGTACCTAATTTACTCAGGTTTACATTTCTGACTAATACAGTATCCAATCAATCCAAAAAGCTTGAAACCGGGACGTCTGCTCACTACAAGTTAACCCCATATGATGGAGGATTAGCTGGAGTCAGAGGTTGTGTTAGACAGACAGACTGAATGGATCCCTCTGCCACTCCCTCCAAGCACAGAGCCTCCCAGTCCTTGCATAATCAATCATCCATTAATGGAGTAAGTGGCTGTGGAAGGATATTAAATGTTAATTGCTGTAAGGTATTGATCGTATGCATTGATCTGCGGCAAAATTGCAATCAGTGAAAACAAAGATACATTATACGAGACTATACCAGTAGCCAGCACCACGCTCTAATGAATGGGTTGAGATGTGTGGTGTCCACCGAGGATGATTTTGTAAGAGTAGGCCAAACTTTTTCAGTATTGAGTTGCCAGGACCATCATTATGGTGTTGTGCGGTGGTGCGGTGGTAATGTTATTAACAGTGAGGAGATCTAAGGGTGGCAGCGGGGGCAGTGTCTTGAGTGTACAGGGTTTGATGAGGGCCTGTTGAGAACTCTAGTTTTCGCCAGCTGCCGTGCGCGGCTGCACTAATAACTTTGGGATGGGCCCATATAGAGTTTGAATGGACAGGTATCAGTCAAAAGGGAGACATCGATGAGGAAGGATGGATGGGGAAAGATCAACATATGGAATGTCAGAACAGGAAGGACGGGTGGGGTGGATCAACATATGGAATGTCAGAACAGGTCAGCTCCATATACGGAGATCTAAGGGTTTGAGGTTTGAGGTCAGATGTAGAGTTGCTGGCCAATATTGATGACATCAGGGAGTCCATATATGGGCATTCCCATATTTGGGCTTAATATTGATGTCACGTGTTGTCACGAGGCATGGCCATATATGGAGGTGTGGGGTGACTGACATACTTTGCAAGTTTTCATAGTAAATGCGACCTGCAGTCGCAATCAATACCGCATGTAGAAATACTCTGTTACAAGTAAAAGTCCGGAAATCAAAATGCATTCTTAGTTTTGCCCTCATCGACAGTACTGTTTGTAGCCTCATAGTCTTCACATTATGTTTGTGTGCATTCAGGTGCTAAAATGAGGTTTTAGCACCCGAGGTGAAGTTTGCTTAAAAATAATGAACATGCTCGCATGTTGCAGGTCTTACAAGCATTGATAGGCTACTGCGTCTACATTCACATCATTCATTAATATAATTTCAGAAATCATAGCAAAAGAAACGTGCTCAGCACGTCGGCCAGTTAATTCTTAACCTCTTGAAGATGAGGCTATACTCATTTCCAGTTGACAACATATTCCATCGACAGTATATCCTATCCTGTTTATATCCATTGTCCCGAGTTTTTTTGTAATTCGGAGCATAAAAGCTCCTCTAGCTACGAGACTTGTGTAGCATTACGCGGAAGCGGGGATTGAAGCCGTGGATCCCACTGGGGGCTACAATCACCCCCCCCACACTCTTTGAAGCGGGTCCTCGCGCTTCTCCCTTCACACCGTGGACCGCCACACACGATGTCCCTCATATCCCTCAAAGGATATCACGCTCCAAATCCTGCCAACTACGCCAGATTGTGGCATTACGTGGAAGCAGGGATTGAACCCGGCGCTCCCACTCGCCTGACCAACGCGCAACCTACCGTGCCAATAGGGCCCGATTGGCAGGGCTGTTGCGGGCTGGGTCTTGGCTGGGGGCTACACTTGCATGGGTATTAATAATGTGTACAGAGTTGGGTTGAAAAATCTCAAAAATGCTTGGAATCTTTTTTTAAACAGCCAACGTATAAATGGATAGAGTTGTTCAAATGATTGTGACGCTATAGTAACTGGGGACCCCTATAGTTTCTGGGGACCCCTTGGAACACCCCCATGGACTGATGGACCCCTGGAGGTCACCTCACTTATAGAACCCAATGCCCTAATAAAAATGGATTCGCAAAGAACCCAATGCCCTAATAAACATGGATTCGCAAAGCATATAGTATTTCTTTGCGTGTGCGCATGTGTATGCGTGCGTGCATGTGTGTGTGCGGGTGTGTGTCTGAGAGCGGTGAACAACTCCCAGGGCAGAGTAGAGGAGTTGGCAGGTCTTGCAGGTCCATGCGAGACGTCCTCCTGTCAGGATGATGCCTGTTGGATAATGCATAACCTCAGTGCAGTCGGGCCGACCCTCCTCCCCCCACCCAGAAGATCAATAACACTTAGAGGGGCTTTATAAAGAGAGAGACACTAAATTTCCATCATCAGGCAATTAGCTGAACCCTCCTCCCATCTTTCATCTGTACCCCCCCCCCCCCCCCAACTGGAAGCATTGCACACAAAATACCATCAGTGTTGCCATGTCCGCTTATTATAAGCAACTTTGGGCTTGCTTTTATTGTATAGTCACTTGTAAATATTGGTAGTTGTGGATTGCATTTTTTGGGGGTTTGTAGTTGCTTATTTGACACATTATTGGGACACAAGCATCAGTAAGCAGGAACTGGGTCTGTCAATGAAGGACCGAAAGTCTGGCGTGGCATTGTGAAATCCATGATCTCGACCGCGGTCGAAAAATTATGATGATGCTTATTTGGGGCTTTCTTCCTAACATTGTTTATGAACGACGTGGTTCCAAATTAATTAAGCAATATTACACGAGAGGGTGTGCTTTACCGTGATTATTGGCAAGACACTGATGCAGTCAGGAATGAGGCGTAGCCAATTTCTGTAAGCATCACTGAAGTGCCAGTGACACCAACTATTCTGGCAAACACTGTATACCATCATACACTGCTATAGATAGTAGCCTACTCTGGCTAAAGTACTGGAGTAATTGCTTTAATGAACATTACAAATAATTGCAACGTAAATACACCGGAAATAGCAAAAATGCTGAATTTCATCCGTACATATAAACAAAACAGGCAGGCAGTGAAGCAGACCACCGGTACATTACGAGACAAAGCACAAAAAACATACATACAGCATACAAGAAACAAAGTACAAGGTGAAAAGTGTTTATTAGCATCCATGAAGGGCAATACAGAATTGTGAGTAAATAAAAGTATATTGTGCATAAAGAAAATAAGAAAAGATTAAAACTATTGCTAGGGTAGGCCAACTCTATTGTGGACCTGTAATCACAAGACTGGTTGTTTTTTAGCCACTGTTTTGTCATTTAAAAGCTGTGAAAGTGGGGACAGGGAGCTCATTCCAGAATTTCCAGTATTTGCAACCTTATAGAGAACATTTTGACTGAAGGTAGACTTGTAGACGTGTTTACACAATGTTTGTTTTTACACAAACAGTGTTTGTGCCATTGACAATGAATGGCCGCAGCGTTGAGTGTTTGTCAAACACTCAACGCTGCGGCCATTCATTGTCAATGGCATTCAATGTTTGTGTTAACACAATCTTTGTGTTAACACAATGTTTACAAACCGTCTGTCCTAGCTGGACATAGGAAGTATAACAGTACTCCGTTACTGTCCGGATGAATTAGAGTTGGGAAGTTATCAGAGGGTTCATGAGAGAGGATCCGTAATTCCGATGCATTAGATCGATAACAAGGCTTTTCGTGCGTTTAGACATAATGGGGCGAGTCGAATCAAACGCACCGCCGGAATGAATGCGGAACACCATGTTTTTCCTGCTATTTTCTACACCGGATCACACGGCTCACACACACACACACACACACACACACACACACACACACACACACACACACACACACACACACACACACACACACACACACACACACACACACTCACACTCTCTCTCTTCCCGTAATGCACACCTTGCCTTAGTTAGAACCCCCTTCCGAGCTACCCCTGCCGTCTCCTCAGTATGAACTCAGGCTCAATCATCAGCTAATTGTCCATTTGAACCGAGCACTGGGAAAAGGTCAAAGGTCACGACGTGATAATGCAGTGTAAAATGCAGTGTCATGGGATTTGGAGTTCATTAGAGGTCCATTATGAGTCTGTGTGAGTGACATCATTCTCATGGGGGAGGGCATCCGTCTGTCTGTATAAAGCCCAGTGGAGTCTTTGGTGTGAGGATCAGCCACGCAAGAAGACACACGCACACACTTAGTTACTTTGAACCACTGCACGCGCGAGCACACGCACACACGCACACACACACAGGTCTGATGCTTCTCGAGGGCTGTTAGGAGAGTCCTGAATCCATCACAAAGCTCCCGGTAGCAGGTTTTTCTTCTACATCTGCATATCGCCGCGTTGCAAGAGGAACTTTAGTCCCGGGTCAATCCTTCAGATTGCAGGGACAGCACTTCTGCTGTCAACGCAGGGCGGCCATAAACGGGGGCTCTGCTCCTCTAACGCTGCTCCCAAACCCCCGCGACCCACAACCCCGGGCCTCATTCATATTCACGATTAGCGCCTGCGAGAACCCCTCTGCTGTCGTCTGCAACTAACCAGATTTATTAGGATGAGGGAGAGCGGGGAGGAGAGAGAGAGAGGGAAAGTGTAGCAGCTGGGGGCAGACGGCGTTCACACTTCATTTGGACCGAGACCAACAGAAGTCTCTCGCATTATTTATCTACTGTACCACGCTCACTGGCAGCGGTGGAAGAAGTACTCACATTTTACTTAAGTAACATTACCGCAATGTGGAAAAACTCTGTTGCAAGTAGTCCGGCATATGTACTTGAGTAAAAGTGCAAAATGCAACATATAGTACAAAATGTTAAAGTACTTTCAAAATGTTTTGAAAACAGCATATCTATATCTACACAACGTGATCTCGTAGATTGGCTTTCTTCAAAATGGCCTATGTAGGGCTGAAGTGGTTAATGCGTGTTCTGCAATAATAAAAATCAAACAAAGTAACTATAGAAGCTATTTGAACGGTTGTAGTGGAATAAAAAAAGTACAATATTTGTGAGTTGAGCTGTAGTGGAGTAGAAGTGGAATTATTTAAAAGTTCACTACTTGAGTAACTGTAAGTAGCTACTTTGCCACCACTGCGCATTATTTGTCTACTGTAGCACTCAGCTGGCGAGGGTCACAGTACAGTAGGAGCTGGGAGGAGGCGCGAGGGATGGGAAGGAAGGGGGAAGTGGGGTTCCACCTGGAGGTCAGACTGGGGTGGGGGGGGGCGGACACAGGACCCCCTTCCTATCCAACCAGCCCTGGAATAATAGAATAATGGCATAATTAACTGGCAGGAAGGTTTAGCCTCCGGGGCGCAAACTGCTGCTCTTCATCGGATGCAGTCCTGAAGTCCTGGATCTCACTGTAATTAGGTCTCCATGGGTTCTAATTGTCCGGCAGTTTGTAGAGGGTAAATGTTAGCTCTATATGGGATTTAGTGTGTTGGTGCATGCTGCATGTGCTGATGGCTAATCTTTCACACTGTGCGTGCGTGCGTAGTGCGTACGTGTGTTTGCGTGCAGCCTCTGACATTTTACAGTTGTGGCCCCCGGCCTTTACGGTTTACAGTGGGTGTGTACACATACAGACATAATTTTAACACTTTCTGTACACCTTTGTGAATGGCAAAATGCCATTTTTGTTAACCACTTTTTAACCCCCAGCATCTTTATTCTCTGGGGCCCAAATTTCCCGAATCGATTTGTGTATTGTGAAATAAGAGCATGCAGGTCAGTTTAGAGGGTTCAGGTGGTACTGAATTTGCAGCTCAACAAAAGCGAATTCATCCTATTGTGTTGATGGAGGACAACGTCAAGATTGCAATACGATTGTTACGATAAACTGCGATGTAGCGATGATCCCTATACTCCTCACACAACCAAACAACACCATATCCTGGAAGGAACACTGTTGTCATGTGGTTCAGACTCAGTCAGTCTCCCACTGTGAGAGAAGCTGCATACCACACATCGCTCTCTCTCTCTCTCTCTCTCTCTCTCTCTCTCTCTCTATCTCTCTCTCTCTCACAGCTGCATGCTCTCTGCTGGATGCACATCTCTGGTTCACTCCACCCGCGCTGATTTATTTGGATTGTCCTCGCCTCCATCGATCAGGGGGTCCGACTGAGTTACTCAAGAGACAAAGAGGTAGACAGACAGGACGACTATTGACGGCAGAACGTTTTGAAAGATGCGCCGATCTGTCAGGTGGCCATGCAGGGCTATTGACGATTTCACGTATTAAAACATGTATCTGACGGATGGATCATTGGAGAGGAGAGGGGAGAGCAAATTGTTAGTTTGTGGTTCTCTCCTTTGTGCTGGATCTCGCTCTCATTTCTCTCTGTTTCTCCTTTCTTTCTCTCTGTCTCTGTCTCTCTCTCTCGTGCTCATACATTCTCTGTGTCTCTGTATCTCTCTATCTTCTCTCCTCTGTTCTAACCGCTGCTGGTGCATTGCAGTAAACGTGTGTGTGTGTGTGTGTGTGTGTGTGTGTGTGTGTGTGTGTGTGTGTGTGTGTCGATGCCTCCACTGTGCGCGCGTGCACAGTGGAGGCATCGATGAGTATCCATGGGTTTACTGTCTCCATAAATCAAACTCACACACACACAGGTAGTGTGACCTTTTCTCATAAGTTAATTTTTTCCCGGTTGCAGATCGTGGTGAAGGAGAATCACATTGGAATGTAAATGTCACATTCATTTGTTTGGGTTTTTAATGAAGTGTGATGAGGAGGAAGAAAAGGAGGACACATAGGAAGCAACTGTGTGTGTGTGTGTGTGTGTGTGTGTGTGTGTGTGTGTGTGTGTGTGTGTGTGTGTGTGTGTGTGTGTGTGTGTGTGTGTGTGTGTGTGTGTGTGTGTGTGTGTGTGTGTGTGTGTGTGTGTGTGTGTGTGTGTGTGTGTGTGTGTGTGTGTGTTAAATAAAAGTGTCAATACTGCAATGTAGATGTGCTCTGTTACAAGTAGAAGTATAGCACATTCCACACACACACACACACACACACACACACACACACACACACACACACACACACACACACACACACACACAGAGAGAGAGAGAGACTTGGTGCGTTTATTCTAAAAATACATTTTGTAATTTTTCATGTTCAACATAATTCTAAAAGTGAAACTTTCATACATTTATTGAACAGTGAAATATTTAAAACTTGTTTTTGTTTTAATCTTGATTTTTATTGCATAGGCCTATACAGCTCATGCAAATCTAAAATCCATATCTCAAAATATGACACAAAACCTCCAGCAAGGGCGAAATCAATGCAGAAATGTCGGCCATTTGAAAAGTTATTTCATGCACTCAATACTTGGTCTGGGATACATCAATGTGGTGTGGAAGGAAGGTGATCAGTCTGTGGTACTGTTAGTTGAGGTGTTATGGAAGCCCAGGTTTGCTTTGATAGTGGCCTTAAGCTCATCTGTATGGTTGAGTCTGCATATGGTGTCTTTCATCTTCCTCTTGACAGATGATCTTAACACAGATTATCTATGAGCTTTAGGTCAGGCCAAGTGGCTGGTAGTGGTCAGTTAAGCACAGTAATACCATGGTCACTATACACCAGTTACTAGTCGTTTTGGCTCTGTGGGCAGGTGCCAAGTGCTGCTGGAAAAGGAAATCACAAAGTGCTCTAAAGCCTCCTGGGAGATGGCTGTGTTGACTCAGGACTTGATAAAACAGAGTGCATCAACGCCAGCAGATGTCGTGTTAAGGAACTATATAAAAGGGAGCTTCATGTAGGGTATGGAAAGTGTCTTAGTGTGGTTTCAAACGTGATGTGTACTGTGTGGAGAATACAACATAGCGACATGTGCTTGTTCAGCAGTCTGATGGTATAGTTGTATAGGTAAAAACTGTCCAGTGTTTGATACACTGGTGGTAGCGCTTGCCTGGCCGTGGCCGCATCAGTGGTGTGAACAGTTTGTGGCTGCCTGGGGTGGTGGGAATCCTTGATGATCCAGATAGCGTTCAGGCTACACAAATGTATGGAATGCATATGCTAATACAAAGTATTGATTTGATATACATATTAACCGTAGGAAGTATGAAGTTGTTTTTATTAGCATAGCATTCCATACATTCCATAGGGCTGGACCACACATGGATGTATGACATCATACATCCATGCCGGGAGCCTGCGACGGGAGCAGTCCCAATTGAGTGAAAGATTATAAAATATTGATGGTGTTTCTATTTTGTAATTTTAGTTATAGAGGGCAACTATAATATTTTAAGGCATATTTTTCGTATTAGCCTTATCAGCCTTTTAAGTATAATCTTGAAATATATTTGTACTTTACTTGAGTATGTCAAATGTTCAGTACTTTTACTTCTACTCATTTCAGAGGAAAATATTGTACTTTTACTCCACTACAAATATTGGACAACCTTCAGTTACTTTATAGATTTTGATTATTATTACAAAACATATAGTAACCCACTTCAGCCCTATATACTTTTCGGCCTTTTGAAAATAGCCGACCCACAAGCTCACAGTGTGTCGCATCGCGACGCATCGTCAGCTTGTAGATCTACTACTATTTTATTTATTTTCATTTGTATTAAGATTTTTAGTCGTTTTTTCACAATTGAAAACTTGTAAAACAGGACATTCTTAGTACTTTTACTTTTGTTCTCTGCTGTGGAGGGTTTGGGGTTTTATATGGCACTGCTTTATGTTTAATTTGTTTATTTTTTACATTCCTCATGACTGTAAATTTGTTACAATTTGTTAAAAATGTGCTTGTGCTTAGACTGCAAGTACGTTTTGATGCAGATACCTTTGTACTTTTACTCAAGTACATTTGGAATGTGGTACTTCTACTTGTAACATCTACATTGCAGTATTGCCACTTTTATTTAAGTAAAACAAATGTGAGTACTTTTCCCACCACTGGTTATAATCTATTTTGAATTCAAAATAGATTATAGACAATAGACAATGGAAGCATCACTATTTACCATTCATGAAAACCGCCTTGAGGAGACCTGCATTTGAACCCGTCCCCCCTCCATACCCTCCCCCACATGCTACCCACCGTGTGTCACATTTTGAGCCGGCAAATCTTCATTTAAATTGCAGAGGAATTAGCACGTCAGTCATCCATACAGAAGTGCCGCGGACGTTGATGGCTGTGTTTGCCGTGGAGGTTTTTAAACATCCTCATTTCATGACTGGCTGGACTTTATGGAGGGAGACACCCATCCCATAGTATATCACCCCTCCTCCTGTCTCTGTTGATTTCTGTCTCGGATTCTCTTTTACACGCTCTCTCTCTCTCTCTCCTTCAGTTTAAAAAAAATATATATATCTCTCAGCTGACTTTCTGTCCCAATCGTTAGTGAGTGACAGACAGTTTGTCAGAATAAAGTGAATACTATTTACATGGATGTCTGACAGATCAGAGAGTGATCTGTGACCTTTAGAGCGGTGGGTTCTCAAACTTTTTCATCTCAAGAACCCTCAAATTATTATGAACGGCGTACTTTTATTATGTAGGGATGTCCTAGTGTTTCATGTTATGCCTAGTTGTTTGCCTGTCTTGTCTCACATCATTCCCAGTTACATACCTCTCTCTCGTCTCCATTCTCTCATTAGCCCTGCCCTTGCCTGATGATACTCACCTGTATTCAATGAATACGCCCTTCTGTATTTTGTGCCAGGGACCCTCATACAAAATGATACATTCTTTCAAGATGTTTTGAAAATGCAGATCCAAAACACGTTCCATCGCGGCACGTTTGGCTATTTTCACTATCATTGATATTGTTGAAAATGTCTAGAAATGTAAAACAGCTCAAAGTGCTTTTTTTCCAGACATGCAGGAGTAGGCTATATCCGACATAGCTCGCTCACATAGAAAAGTAGAAACTAAACAGACCTTGTTTTTTTTAAACACTGTATCTTTCAAGCACTAGCACTACGCTAGCACTGTGATGTCAACTTTTGTTACGCTGATTGGCTAGATTTATCTGTCAAGGCAGTTACTTACACCCACTTTTCAAGCGGCCTATGGGACAAAGTCCAGACTGATACCGGGGAGGAAGTGTGATAGACAATATAATCAGTCTTGCCAAAGCCAGGCTAACGAACCCTAGGAGGGCTTATAAGAGAACCCTCATTTACATACAGTACATACAGTACATAGAATTCAGTAGGCCTCATGAATAGTATTCACGTACTGTTGAATATTGCAGCCTAGTACTTTTACTAAATTGCAAATTTTACAGAGCAACTTTCACCTTGAGTTGAGTAACATTTGGCCCGGATTATCTATACTGTACTTTCACTCAAGTAGTCTATTGAGTTGAGCACTTTGCCCACCAGTGATTAAATGTATGTTGATGAGAAGAACCACCAAGGACGATACTTTCTTACAAATCTTACTCGTGCTGATCCATCGACATGTACAATACTTGCGATGTGAATTTAAAACCATGCAATTTTAAATTCACCATGCGATGCAGTGAATGAAATTCAAAACTAGCTGCTTAGTGCCTTCCATATTCAGATGGAGCACATCCTTTTTAAATAGGGGCTGCTTATGCCAAAAGTCATCAAAGTTGCTGATGTAGCTATAACCAGCAGCCCGACAGAAATGTTTGTGTGTGGGTGTGTGCAAGTATACGTTGCTCGGATTGGTTATGGGGGAGAATGTTGCCGCCAAATGCTGCTCTGATTGGTTGCCCCAAAGTGCACCCCGTGCGTGCGTGCGCGTTTGCAGGTGTGTTCAATTCACGTGACACCCGGGCCAGTGAAACAAACATGGCTCAACAGTGAAAAGGGCCCAAACGGCATGTTCAGAGACCAGCGCTGTTTGTGTGAGATCAGCAGAAAAACAGCTTTATCAGCTCCATTACGTGCGTTGCTCCCCTCCGATACAGCGAGGAAACGCACCACGCATTCTAATGCCTTCATCTACTCTTCATTAAAGAGCCTAACGCAGCAGTTAACGCGTGCTCCGATAGCATCACACCCGGGGCCCCTCGAGGCCCCTGCAGCGCCAACGATGAGGCCTGTGCTCACCAGATAAATTTTAAATACGAGAGACAGGGTTGAATTATGACTAAGGGATCCATCTCTTCGCATGCGGGCACACTAAAACTCTAAGTGTTAATTTAAAGGTGCAATAAAAAACATATATATATATATATACAGCTCCATCTCAATGAATTAGAATATTATGTAAAAGTTCATTTTCTTCCGTAATATATTTCAAGTATTTTAAACCTTTTTTAGTTTTAATCTTGATGATTATGGCGTACCGCTCAATCCTATCTCAACTAAATATTTTACGAGACCACTAAAAACATTATTTTTTTTGTGGTCTCGTAACTTAACTTAATCATCACTTAACTGTACGCCATAATCATCAAGATTAAAATCAAAAAACGTTTTAAATACTTGCACAATGAATTGAGAATATATGAAAGTTTCACTTTTTGAATTATTTTCCGGAAGAAAATTAACTTTTACACAATATTCTAATTCATTGAGATGGAGCTGTATATATAATTTATAGTATATCGTTGCTGTCGGGTAGAAACCTCCTATCTCCATTTTCTATTTATTTTTTTGTAAATTAACGCCCTACAGTGTCACACAAAAGCATTATCAGGAGCAGATCCACAAGCTTGAAATGCGGCACAAAGCTATTTTTTTGTACAGTGTACAGTTTTGGAGTTATGAGGTTTCCACCCGAAAGAGATAATATTATTTGTTTAACCCATTTAGACCGTACAACGTATGGGAACGTCATAACTAATCCAACTGACGGGTTGCTAGGACGTGTACACAAAAACAACGTTCCCTACGTTCAACTCTAGTGTGTAAATTAAACCAGATAGACCCAAGGGTTTCATTTGTACAATGTCAGAGTTACAAATAGGACCACTTTACAGAGTGCAGTGTGATTTAAAAATAAAAAAATAAAATTGTTCTTTGTTTATTTTCTAAAAGGAGAGCCCAGTCGATTGCTCCATATCTCAGAGTGGATGTTGATGTTTGCAGTCTATCACCATTAATACCTGAGGTCGATTCTAAAAAACTTCTGAAAAACGTAAGTTGCTATAATATCAGTGGTTCTCAAACTTTTCCACGTCAAGGACCCCCAAAATGATATGTATGACCCCCATCTCAAAATATTTTTTGTTCCAGAAGCAAAGATTAGTTTAAAATGCCATCTGGGCAATGTTTAGTCATACCTGCACCGGTTAAAACAGGTGACACGTAACTGGCAGGGTGGTGCGTAGGCGGAGGGCCACCCGCCGCCCACGCCGTCTCGCTGCCTACATGTCACAGATGTTTCCAATACTTCCTATAAATAAAGGACTACATGGGGGACTTTATTCATGGAGAGAGTCTTACACACACACAGTCGGTCACCAGGCTGGAGTATAAGAAATAAACAGGCGCTAATTGAAAATGTCCCATCAATCTGCCATCTCGAGGGCTATGATATGCCAAACTGGATTTGACTAACAGGGAGAGAGAGAGAGAGACAGAGACAGACATACATAATATGTCTCTGTCGTAATGTTAGTTTTGTATTCCCACATATGTGGGAATACAAAACTAACGTTACGTGAAACGCTCAAGGATGGATGCATGTCTTACAAATGAGGGGAAGATATGAGTTATGGATAAAAGGCAAGAACGAACAGGCAGAGAGGAATGGAAGAGGGCAGTGATTGACAATGACATTAGAGGTGATGAGAGAGAGAGACCGAAAGAGAGGAGAGGCAGAGAGAGAGAGAGAGAGAGAGAGAGAGAGAGAGAGACTTGTTTGTTGGCAGGGTTTCCTGTGAGACACAAAGCAGCATTATAATTCATGGACTCTACTCGTTGAAGCACGAGGCCCATTATGCATAAAACAACCTTCCAGAGAAAAAAAAGGTATGCTGGCATTAACCTGCCGCAGGCCTGGTTTTGCTGTCTGTGTGTATAGTCCTATAATAATAGCACCTCAAATTGCTTGGAAGCCATGTTTAGCTGGAGCCGCGAACAGCTCTGATCTTACCAACCAGTGTTCCCTCCCATCGCCCCCCTCAACCAACTTTGCCAGGGGGAGGAGTAGAGAATCCGCTGTGGGTGTCGTGTTCCCATACTACAGCCTCAATCCCATTGATTAATGCAATCAGAGATGCGGCGTCTCGCTCTAAATGAGTTTGAGACTGACACTCCCGTTTTATTAGGCCCCGCACTCCAACAGTGTAATTAAAACACTCCACGCAGGCAGGCAGGCAAGGCAGCTGTCACAATAGCATGTCCATGATCCACCGATGTGCTTAGCATTGTTTCTCTCACATATTCATGTACACGTGTGTGCATGCATGCGGGCGTGGGTGCATGCACTGCACTGACAAAGTGAGAAGTGATTGTATCCCGCTGTAGTAAATTGAGCTACCTAATCACCCAAAGGGTAATTTATTCATTTGGGTATTGATACTGTGGCCTCTTGATTGTTGAATGCAAATGTAACTACTGGCTGATTTGTTACTTTTGCAGCACTTAGAGATGATGATGGGAAGAGCAGAGAAAGATAGGCGTATTAAAGGAAACAGCTATGTTGAATTTGGGGTGCCGATTGGAATTGTTCACTAGGTTGGTGTGTAGGCCAGAACACAACTTTAAGCCATTATTTTCAACAGAGAGAGGCTTGGTGATGGGTTTTCTACTTCCTCTCCGCATCAGTTAAGCCCACATATTTAACACCTGCCCTGGTCGTAATGGCTGTGAAGATTTTCTCATACTCTGGCTGACGCAGCACAACCAATTCCAGATATTTCTGAAATGTATGAACGTCTGTCCACACACTTCAAACACTTATGACCATGGCACTACACTTGATGCAACAACTAAACTTCTGCACGTACGCACTTTACAATCTTCATGAGCATGTATTGGTTACATAAATAATATCAACAACAATGAATTTACATGGTCATTGATGCACACAACACACTCTAGTTTGGTGCAGGCTCAAACAAACTGAATTAATGTCTTAATGAGGGAATACTCTGCATGACTTAGGAATGTCTGTGGCTTCTAAAAGTTTCACTGAAATCGCTGAAGCTCTCACAGGATTTGACCCTCTCTTTCAGAATAAAGGGCACTTGGATACTTTAGCTTAAAGACGTAGTGAAATGAAAAATATGTGGAACCGTGGAACATGAAAAATTGGGCATATCCGTCTTGGTCACAGATAGTGTGTATTGATTTCTGAATGACTTCAACCTTTAATTGTAATTTGTCATCATCATCATCATAACAAAATAACAAAGTTAAATATATGCATCAGAAGACGGTAAAAACTGAAAGCTAGAAACTATAAAAGATAAAGAATTTATTAATTGTGAAATACTCTGCCCAGGAAAATAAAAAGAAGACCTAATATCGCACATTGTTTTCTGCCATGTTGTTTCTGTATAATTTCATTGTTATATCTAAAGAGCACAAAGTAGGCTACAGTAAGTTTCTGAACGTGCTAAAGTATCACAAGACAGCCTGGCAACCAAATACCGTGATGCTGAGCCAGAAACGATAAATGCCAGACATAAAAAACGTGATTAGAAAATAACCTGTGATACGTCTTCTTTTATATTCCTGAACCGATTAACTGACAAAGGTCCCAATCGTTCAGAAATAGTGTTTGTTACAAGCTGGTCCAGCCGGCTCTCACTGACTCCAATGTATTTCAAGTTTTGCCTCTGGCCCCCTGGAACGTTCCTAGATTATTCTATCATAGCCTTGACCCATCCATCCAACATCCATCCATCCATCCATCCAATACAATACACGCAGAGCAATCTGAGATGTATTTGGCATTTATACATGTAAGGTTCTGGTGGCAATTAATCACGAGGACCCTGAATGTATCCACACACACACACACACACACACACAAACGCACGCACGCGCGCGTGCACACACACACACACACACACACACACACACACACACACACACACACACACACCGATATTATTTATCGACTGCGTTACAGTGGGTAATTAATGGTTCGTATCAGAGTGGTCATGGGTAAACTGAGGCCGGTTTAAAACCTTAACGACCGGCACAGCGGCACTTAATTGGTAGTGTGTCGTTTATGTGATTAACGACCAATGGGGGTCCACCACCTAAAAAGCCCACTCGCTCTCTTCAGACCCTGGGCACTTCATTAGAGCAGAGGGTACTTTGGACCGCTATGAAAAGTGAATGTGTTGCCCACAATAGCCTCATTAATTCCCAGAGATTATATTTTTCTGTGATCCTATTTGCAGATTATCAATCAATTTCGCTGCTATCTGGGCCCTGCTTCGGGGCACGAAGCCAATATGCTGGTTTATGCTAATTATTATGCACTTATTTGCAATTCCGTTGATGGACAAGAGGAATGATTTGGGGATATCATTAGGCACATAAAAGCTACTTGAAATAGCATCGTAATGGGAGTTAAAAGAGACACTGGGAAAATTATGAAACGTAAATGGCTGTCATTTAGAGAAGGGTTGCCTCAGGGGGAAGTGTTATGGGCCTTTTATGTCTCTGACTGTGGAGTGTTTGTTTTGTGTGTGCACACACTTAACTGCAGGTCTATTGTTCATTTGTAAAATCTGTAATGGAGTAGTAAGTAGGCTAAACAATACAACAAATGTTGTGTATGTACACAACAATGTTTATATGTTTGTCTGACCGTTCTGAATAAGGGTCCTTTGTTGTCTGAAACCCTCATAATTGTTTTCTGCAAATAAAATGAATTTCCTAAAATTGGAAAACAAAAAAACACATTTAAAGGAATAGCCTGCTTCACCCAAAACTCAAGGTATTTTCTGTCAACACACTCCATGATAGAACACAATAGTAGTGCTAGCAGCAACCCCGCAGGACCAATAGCCAACACAGTCTCATGGAAATACCTCGCATTTCTCCGTTTGGCAAGATCACAAAGTCATTTTAACAACACAAATCTGATATTGGGGTCCCAGTCCCTGGCACAAAATACTTTCTTGGACAATACATAATTCTGGGGGTCCTTGACATGGAAATGTGTGAAAATCACAGGAAACTTTAGAAACAAGCCCCCAAAAAATGCAAACTGCAAGGCTGCAACTATACCAATAGCCTTTACAGACAAATAAGCCCAAAGTCGCATATAATAAGTGGACTTTGCAACCCTGGCTACAGGAAGTTACGTCTTTTGACACTACTCGCTGAATATAAATAATAATAAAAACATGTAGGACCAAGGCCAAGCAGGTTCAGAACATTACCCTCTTGCCCCAAATGTTAAAGAGGGCTGCGGGGTGCTTCTGCGATGTATTAGGCAGTAGTTTTCAATAAAATAGTATTTTAATCCCGTCTGTGGCCGATTTTGTCGGAGTGGTAGTGAGGGGCGCATCAGGTGTCCACGTCAAAGCAACCACGTTTAACGCACATTGTCACAGAGCGATGACTGTCTAATGGAGCTCCTCCAATAAACATCAGAGCATGACCTTTTTACATTTAAGTCACACCATGCCATATTGCCAAATGGAGAAATGTATTTTCATGAGACTGTGTTGCAACAACACAATAGCAACAGGCTTCAACACCCAGCTCCTCCTACTTCAACACTGATTATGACTAAGTTATTCTTTTTTATGTTCCTTTTTATTTTGAGCTCCTTTGGGATAAATTTCCAGAAATAATATTTATCAAGCTCATTCATCTCAGCATCTCAGCTCGATCCAGCGCTGGTCCGTTGACTATCATTGTGCACGTTCATGTTATTGGACCCATGACACGTGAGCGCTATGTTTAATACGTGAACGTGCACAAATAGCGCAATGATAGTCAACGGCCAGCGCGTTCATGTTATTGGGGCAATCCATCCCAGAATGCACTCTGTTCCTACCCAGAAGGAGTGAAATCGCCTCATGTGCTTTTGAGCAACTTAATGCAGGTAGATGGGAGGAGAAATCCGGTGCCGTCTCTATTAATATATACTCTAAGGGGGAGACAGACGCAGCCCGTTCAGTGCATGTGTGAACAATCACACATGCTAAAGCATGCTCATTGTTCTCTGTGTTTTAACTTGTTTGTGTGGGTGGGAAACTAATTAAGCTTGTGAGCGTGGTGACGCGAGATTATAGTATACCACTTAATGGGTCAGTGAAATTTCAGAGATTTCTTTTTAATGACTGACCCGAACCGGATGGGACCCGTGAAATTGTTCGATCCGAGTAGAGCCGTCAGAACACAATAATTACTATCAGTCAACTGCCAGACCACAACATTATCTCTAACAATGACAGATAGCATAATCATCCAGACCATCACATCCGTCAAAATGTAGCATACAAATTATTCAATGCATATGCTTTTATTTGGGTAAATTAATTCAACAGAATATCTAAATATTAAATGATGATAATCACAATGTTGTGCACTGAAGATTAGATCTGTAGCCTAATAGCAATTGACTTAAATAGCACTTTGAGATTCTGTGGAAAATTACTTTTACATTTATGGTCTGTATCCAGATAGCTGTTTACAATTATTTCGACGCGTCCTTACTCCTTAATTGTAGTTAATTAAACACAGGGGGTCCATTTGGTTACATTATTTTGAGCTCTCTCCCTTGTCTATCCTGAGACTTCGCGAGGTGGGCGTGGTCCCTGCCTGACCACGCCCACCTTGTGACCACGCCCACATTAAGGACCCTCTCATGTCATTTTCCATAGGCAGGCTCCACTGTTGAGAACCAGTGCACATTTAGAGAACATGTGCCTCGTAACTCGTGAGGAGGACCTCTCTGCACCTCGCTGCTCTTATTGTGTGATTTTAGAGTCTTCTCTGGCCTCAGGGTTGTGCCAAAGCTGTCACCTTTCCATCAAAGGCAATGCATGTACGGTACAAGCAGGCACCCGTGAACACACAAGCCGCGGTGCTTATCGCTGATCATCGCCGGCACGTCGTAAATTGGATTTCTCATATTATCATAAATGAAGTGATTTTTTTTCAGGGTTTCCGCATTCACTGCTGCTGCAGCAACCGCACCAACTCAATTGATATTTCCACGCGTGCGCGCGTGTGTGTATACTGTGCCTGTGTGTGTGACTCCTATTTGTGCCTGTCAGAAGTGCATGTCAGTGTGTGTGTGTGTGTGTGTGTGTGTGTGTGTGTGTGTGTGTGCTGGAGAGATAATTTTGCATTCCTATTTCCTGCAGCTATACTGTAGGTGCGGCGGCGCCGCTATCAGCAACTCCAATTACCAGATGCTACCTTATCTCCCTTTCTTCTCAGGCCACGCATGTGGCATGCACAGCAATCAAGCCTTAATGGATTTGTGCACATTATATATACTGTGGCGGGGCTTAATGACCTAAAGACCGCGCTCGCGCTCTAAACGTGCCGCACCTGTGACAGTCCTCGTTAACACGTTACTAATTGTAAAAGAGTGTATAGGGCTCCTATAGCTTCCTCTCTCTGCTGATTAGCACACGCAGAGCGATAAGCAAGGTAAACAGTGGTGGAAAGTAACTAAGTACATTTACTTAAGCACTGTACTTACTGTAAGTAAAAGAAATGTTGCTTTTACTTACCAATTTTAAATACTTGTACTCCACTACATCTCAAAGGCAAATATTGTGCTCTAACATTATAGTTAGATTACCAGTAAGACGCCTGGGGGCTAGAAGCGACCTCGCCCATCTTGAGTGTACAGTGTTTGATGAGGTCAGCTCCATATATGGAGATCTAAGGGTGGCAGCGGTGGAAGTGTCTTGAGTGTACAGGGTTTGATGAGGGCACAAGTAGGGCCGGGCCTTAATTTTCGGTCCTGTTCAGAACTCTAGTTTTTGCTGGCTGCCGGGCGTGGCTGCACAAATAACTTTAGGGCACGCCCGTCTAGAGTTTAAATGGACAGGTATCAGTCAAAAGGGAGACATCGAAGAGGAAGGATGGATGGGGAAGGATCAACATATGGAATGTCAGAACATGTTCTGTTCTGACATATATCCATACTAATATTGATGACATGAGGGGATATATGGGCTTTCTTGCGACAGCAGGTCGCAGTTACTATTTATATGATCCCTGATTTATGATCATCCCTGATCCCTGTCATAGTGATGTCACAAGACCTGGGCACAATATACGGGGGCTTTCTCCATGTATTTTACTATCATCCTGTCATAGTGATGTCACGAGACCTGGGCACAATATATGACGTGACGTGACAAATTGAGTGGCAAAATAAATAATAATCGATGCATTAAACAACATTAAACAAGTCCTACAACGCAACGCATGTCTACATTGCGGCATTGATACTTTTACTTGGTTTGAGTACTTCTTCCACTGGCGATAAGCAATGTAAACCACAAGCAGCGTCTGGTTGTGTGTAAGGGCTGCGACAGTGAGACTGTCATGAAGCAACGCGCTGTGAGCTTTTAGAACATCAACTGGAACAAAACGCAATCCCCGTTTCAAATTTTCACATTTTCATAATGGAAGCGTATCAGAACTACAATCTCGGTATCTCTTGCATAGAATGTTTATACAGTATATGGTACTGTGGCAGCTACTGATGAATGCTGATTGTGTATACACTACGTAATACATTGTAGACATACACTGATCTGTCTAATGCCTATCCTATTAAACTGACTATTTTAATGTAGGCCTACTATATTATATCGTCTCTGTTGGGTGGAAGGATACCTAATATATACTGTACGTAAGTTAAGTTTCAAGAATCAGGATACAGTGAAAGTAGCACATCTACAAGCTCAAAACGTGCGCGAGTGACACTTTGATGTGACGCAGCGTTGTAGTATGATCAATTAGGACATTAATTTACAAAAACACAAGTGTAAGAATATGGATAGGCCTATAGGCGAGGTATCTGCCCGACAGTAACGATATGGAATTTGTAATAATAATACAATTGAATATACATTGTCAGCATTCTTCTTCTTCCGGCAAATTCTCCACAGCAAATGATCCGTTTCCATCTATAACACTACAGTGCAATACCACACTTCCTCTCTTGGTGAGCTGCCAGAGGCCTTCTCTAGGTCAGGCGTCTTCAAGGTTTTTTAGACCAAGGAAGGACTATAGCTGACAGAGAGATTATTTTCATAGATTTCATGGACATCATTAATTTGTTTGACAGCACCATCATCAGTGTATGTTGAATTCATGTTAATGTGTATTTTCATACATTTAAAGTCAATACTTAAACTTGACGTTTCACTCTGTACTTGGACTGCTCTTTTTTACCCGCTACCCTTGCCGAAAATAGCCGATCACTATTTCTCCAGAATAGACACACTAGGTTTTAATGTAGTGATTTAATATAGTGGTTTTAATTTGTACAAAAATATCCTACCACACAAAGATTAGGCCTGTAGTAACTCTGAGACCCCCTGTTGAAGACCCCTGCGCTAGGTCCACAAAGTGTCATGATCTTACTGTGAACTACTACATTGTACTCTATACCCTTATTTTCTAGTGATGTCTTTAGTGTTTCCTGCTTTGCCTAGTTGTTGCCTAACCTCGCCTCACCAGGCTTTCCACCACCTCGGAGGAAAGCCTGGTCTCTGTTTCAAAAGTCTTTATGATCCTGTCGGGAGTGGATGATATCGTTACGTCATGTTGTAGTATTGTTTTGTAGTCGACAGGCAGGAACTACAGGCGGCAACGTCAGTTCCTGCCTGTCGACTACAAAACAATACGATATCATCCGCTCCCGACAGGATCATATACCCTAAATGAAATGGTGCCCAGGCTAGTTGTTGCCTGTCTTGTCTCACCTCATCCCCTGTTACACACCTGTCTCCATTCTGCCATTAGCCTGCAGTTGCCTGATGACACTCGCCTGTGTTTGCTTCACTATCAGCCTGTAGTCTACTGTATAAGTACTGGACTCATTCTGCTCTCCCACTGCCAGATCCAAGTTTGATGTTACTGTGTGTTCCTGCCTGTGTTGTCCTGCTGTTGAATGGACTTTACCTGCCTGCCTGCTTGTTCTGCTTCTGGGTCCTCAACCTGACACACTCCGTGACACAACTCCCTCTGACCTCCTCTAGTCTAGTACTTCTCCTGCATCAACCCCCTCAGGGTGAACAGCACTACACATCTGTAGTGCTCCTCCGTGGCATGAACGCACACTGCTTCTGGCTAATTATCACCTTCTGCTCACAGCCTATAGCTTTCACAGCTCTTTAATGAAGATATTTAATGGTTAACAATATGTTTCTGACTTGGATTGCAGATGCACAGCAAAACAAAAGTTAGACAGGGGGCAGTACTGTACTAGCCTACTGTAAATCCACACACACGCACGCATACACACACACACACACACACACACACACACACACACACACACACACACACACGCGCGCGCGCGCACACACACGCACAGAGCACTGAATCATTTCCCACCGTTTTTAGGTGTAATGTTCCTTTACCGAGAAACAAATGTCAAATGCCAGGATCAATATTCAATATGATCTGTCTGTAAATAAAGAGGTAATAAAATAGAGCGGTGAAAGGGACACACACACACACACACACACACACACACACACACACACACACACACACACACACACACACACACACACAATGTGTGATGATATTTAAAAAAAAAGATCCAGCTGCCAAAACCATCAATTCTTTGTAAATACAATCCCATTAGAACAAACACAAATATATACCTACCTTCACGTACTGTATCATCAGCAGCACAGGGAACTTCAACCAAGCGGTAAAGGACATTGAGAAACAAGTCTAGAAGGGCCATCAAAATAGACATTCCAATTTACACCTGATTTAAAATACTGGACTCCGTCATAGAAGCAATTAATGGGAACCGGTTCAGTTCTTTTTGTTTCTTAGTCCATGAGCCAGAGCTCCAAAATTGGTGGGAAAAACTAGACCTATATTAAATTGTTTATAGGATCAATACAAGTACATTAATACATGATAACTCTTCCACAGTAGTAGCTTTTTCATATTTTCGATTTTGCATATTTTCCTACATAATGCCTCATTTGCATATTTTAAAATGTAAAATTTGTGATACAATAAATCATTGTCTTTGTGTAAGTACTCAACTTTGGAAGTTTCATGGTGATAACAATCTAATATACTGTAGGTATGGTTTTGCACACTCAATTCATAATTAACGTGCCAATTTTGGAACTCTGAATCATGGACTAAAAACCAAAAAGAACTGAACCGTTTCTCATTGGGAACCAACCGGTGGAAAAGGGGCCAGAGAGATGCCCCTCAGCCAGCTCAAACACAAACAGAGCCATCAGATAGAAAACCTATTGGACTAAACCAACTTATAAAACAGCAAAAGGAAAGATATCTGACACATTTGAAAGCAGCAACCCAAAAGCAGAGTAAACTATATTGCTATTTTGGCCCTAAACAGCTGAGAATACACTGTGGCAGAATACCCAAGCACCGGGACCGACCCAAAACAACGACAATTCTTCACTAGGTACAGACTCAGTGAGCACAGTCTTGCGATCGAGAAAGGCCGTCATAGGCAGACCTGTCTCCCTATAGAGAAGAAAGACTATGCACCCACTGCACACAAAAATATGTGGATACTGAGCTACTAACCACCTGCCCACTATACCAAGACATCAGAGACACATACTTCCCACAGATTGCACACACCCAAACTGAGTTTGAAACTATACCAACAACAAAAAAATTCCTTACCTATTGGGAGAAATACAACAATGTGCAAACACTGCAGCAAGATTTGTGAACTGTGAAAGCGACAAAATAATTGACACTTGCTTTGTCAATGTAAACGTATGTTTTATCATGCCAATAAAGCTCCTTTGAATGGAATTGAAAGTTGTGTATACATATAGGGAACAGAGAGGAACAAGGAACGGATAATCTTCTATATTCTAAGCATACTGACAATGAGCATACTTTTACTTTTGGTGACCCGAGCATCCATATTGTGGGGAAAGCTTGTCGATTTGCTATTTTCAGCTAAAGCTTTCCCCAGAATAACTGAAAACTGGAAAATATAGTAGAATAGAGCCCTGTGGGTCTCCGCTCAACCGTCCATAATAAGCATATTTTGATGCTGATACATTTGTACCCTTTACTCAAGTACACAATTGTATGTATTATGGGACTTTGACTTGTAAACAGAGTATATCTACATTGCAGTATTGATACTTTTACTTAAGTAAAACCAGTGAGTACTTCTTCCATGGCGGTTGAGTGGTCTCATGGAGGATGGAGTGGACAGGTAACAGTTGATAATGGGATAGTAAAGGGATAGGAAGCCGAGTGTGTTCATTTAGGCCACAATCAGACTTCCTTGTGTGGTTGTCAGCGATTCTGGGGGTCCATTATTGCGCCGCTAATCCCTTGGGGGGAGAGAGAGAGAGTGAAGGAAGAGGGAACGATGAAGAAGGCGAACATCTGGAGAGAGGACAAAGGAAGGTAGAGAGCCTGTGCTTCCCCCAAATAGAGGCTGATGGACATGGTGTGACATCCAGACCGAGTCACTTAACGTGACCTTAATGGCCACTCCGGATTAGCTGTCCATGTCACCACCATGACCCCAATACAACGACCCCCCCTCCACACGCACACGCACACACACACACGCACGCGCGCACACGCACACAAAACAGAATCCCTCCTGCAAACTCTCAGCCTCTGATCTGATGGCCTCACTCCCCCCCATTAAGCCAATAAGACCTAGGGTGATTCTTTAATGCCTTCCAAATCAGTAATTCTCAAACATTTTTGTGCCAAGGAGGGACCCCCAAATTGTATATTGCCGTGGACGACCCGCCATCTGAAACGGTTTTGTGCCGCAAGAGGGCTGTGAGCTTGTATATCAGCTGTTTTTGAGAATGTCTGTTCTAAATCCAAAGAGTTTTCTGGAAAATAATAATAACAAAATAAAATAAGGTATGTTGCTATAGCTACAATCTAAAATGACACGGATGTTTTCCCGGATTGAATGAGTTAAAACATCATTCTCCCACTGGTGGGCTCCCAAATTGAGTTTGTGGGCGCGCTTAATATTCTCACCACTTTGATACCTCTGGGCTGTGGATGGTGGAGGAGTGTGTGACATTATTCATCATTTAAGCGTAGAATATTAGATTGTGTCACTCATCCCAACTCCATAATGCGGCGAGGCAAAGACATAAATCTAGTATGATAGACTGCCGGTGATTTATCACGTCACACAGAGACAAAAACAGGAGCGAGACAAGCCAGTTCTTTATCAAGTTGTATAAAACCTGGAGGTGCATAGATAGCGGGGAAGCGTTCCGTGGTAGATGGCAAGGGAGAGCGCTTGAAATTGAGGCTCACACGGAATACCGAAATTGCCTGCAGTATAGTGGCCCAGCAGTTGTCGCTATTTCACCTCCTGTTGACTGGAGAAGCACATGGTTTTGGTCAGACTTTGCATTTGATTTTATTTCCTTAGTAAACATTTTCGTCCCATTCATTTTAAGAATAATTATAAAGTAGGGTATGTTTATGGGGCTTCTACTGGTTCTACCGAGTGAAGACCTGCCCTCGCTGCTTTTGCAGCCAATAGCAGTTGTTTCCGGTAGCATTTCTGAACCGGAAGCTCCAAGATGACTGATTTGAATTAGCCGACAAAAGTGACTTCAAAACTAGGGTTACGTGACGGTTCCATTCGTCCATATCTTTTTTTTTTACAGTCTGTCTATGGTTTTGTGGCAGTTTAAAGTGAGACGATACAGGTAAACAAATGAAATTTTAACCACATTCAGAGGATTACAAGAACTCTCACCCCAAAACACAGTCCTACAGCAGTCTTCTTAACCTCGTGTATTGCCCCCCACTGTCACAGTCCCCCTTCCTTTGCCTGTGTGCAGTGAAACGTGGCAATGCTATTAGCCGGATTGTGAGTTTTCCGAGTGTGTAAGAGCACAGCACTTCTATGTTCTTCCAAACGTCTATTTTATTTATTTTCCCTCCCGTCTAAATGGCCGAGCTACTGTACATCGAGCGTGTGTGTGCAACTGTGCATAAAACGCGCACACGCGAGCCCCGCAAATGCGTACTTTAAAATAGGACTGGATCTATAAGTGTGTGTGTGTGTGTGTGTGTGTGTGTGTGTGTGTGTGTGTGTGTGTGTGTGTGTGTGTGTGTGTGTGTGTGTGTGTGTGTGTGTGTGTGTGTGTGTGTGTGTGTGTGTGTGTGTGTGTGTGTGTGTGTGTGTGTGTGTGTGTGTGTGTGTGTGTGTGTGTGTGCGCGTTCGTGCATATACGTGCCCTGGTGGCCGTAACTTCCTCTTGTCATCGCACGTGGCGTCTCTGGCAGTTGCAGCAGCTTAATTTAATGCCCCTGCATTCATTGTTAACCCTGCCATCTGTTGCATTCTCCCCAAATATATTATTTTACAAGAATTTGAGCAAACTATCGGGCCATTTCACAGCCTGTTTCTAATTGGCCTCTTCCTAATTAATCCATAATCAATCAATCAATCAATCAATCAATCACTGCACTAGAGCAGAATAAACACCAATAATATCACAGGAGGAGAACCAAGCATCCCACAATAGAGAACAGATGGAATCCAGTCTTACTTTTTAATTGTATTGTGTGTGTGTGTGTGTGTGTGTGTGTGTGTGTGTGTGTGTGTGTGTGTGTGTGTGTGTGTGTGTGTGTGTGTGTGTGTGTGTGTGTGTGTGTGTGTGTGTGTGTGTGTGTGTGTGTGTGTGTGTGTGTGTGTGTGTGTGTGTGTGTGTGTGTGTGATATAGAGTACAGGATTAACCAGGAACGGAAATTGTCATGAATGTTAAGTAGCCATGGGCGAACGACTGTTACATGTCTGGCATATGCTATGGTGCGAACAGCTAAACGCACGCACGCACGTGCACACGCATATTGTGCACTGAGTCGTTGATTGCCTGCATGTGTGAATGGACATTGTGCTGCAATTACAAAGCTTGACATCATGCCCCAATAGAGACCGCAGCAGACAGTGTCTTTGTGACACTGTGGCTGAACACGGCCATGTGGCGGATCAGAGCCTTGCGGTTCAAGGCCCTCCACACTTAACCCTGAAAGGAGCAGAGCCAGTTTAGAGCGCAAGAAGTCGGACATCACTGCCACTAGCTGGGCTCTGGGTCACAGCGTTTTTTTGTACTGGAATTCAGAGCCATATAAGAACTGTGTTCCATAAATGACGATGGAAAAGTACAAATTCTTCTCCAAACACAGACATTATCAAAATGTATCTCAATAACACAAACGACACACAGTTCTTACTCTTACACAATCTAAAATGTGCCTATGGGAATTCCAATACAAAAGAATAACGCTGTGAACCATGGGTATAGGGAGTGACTCTAGGGTTTAAGTGGTTAAAGGAACATTTCACCACTGGAATAAACTGCATTTGTAGTAGATAACAGTAGCACAATTTGAAAATTGTCTGTGTGTTTGACTAGGGTTTGATTGGATAGATGAATTCCCACAATGACCATAGTACTTTAGTGCACTGCCCCTCCTTGTGGAGAGGCTGCATGGAGGTGTGACTTGTCGTACAGGAAGGAAGTTAGACCACATTTTCATGACAAATTTTGGTCATGAACATGGCGTCATCTGTCGAGGTGACTCTGTAACTGACAGTGTAGCCTTAGCCTACAACAAATGGACCGAAGGACCCTTTTATAACAATAAACTCTGATGGAAATACAAATTGACTGTTATGGGTCCATTTGGTTGTATTTGTGCACTCTCAGGTAGCACATTCTCCAAGCCATTATATGTCGCACCTCACGCACAGCTGTCGGTTGTAGTGTTGACATTGGCTTGGCAGGTACAAAGAACATCTCTCATATGTGTCAAAATCGCGGGGGTCCGCGGGTCCAACGGGGGTCCCTGTGGCCGCGGAGGCACGGAGGACCAAATGTGTTACTGTGGGGGTCCAAATGTGTTACTGTTAAATCAGCGGGTGTGCTCCGGTGTGCTCTGCTTTGCTGCTCTGAAGTATCATGGCGGCATTTCGACTATCGGCATTAAAGGTGTCTGGTTGCGTCCCCGCCCCCTCTATGGGTTGCGTAGAAAGGCAGCCAATCAGAACTACACGTCAGTATGACTAGCAAGTCATGTTTTCTTATAACTCAAGTTTTCAAATAATGGTAGATGGATTAAGATCTTAATCTCATTATCCAATCATTAATCCAAGCCCAAATCTAAGTAGCCTACAATAAATATTGAAACAACTGTATAGCATCTACATGAAATAACTATATACTTAATTTTTACAGCAACTGTAACATAACTAGCATTTACTGACTAGCAGCGTCTATCTAAAGAGTCCGTTCAGTCCCTTAGACACAATTGACATGTTTAGGGTGACTCCTCACATGACCTCTACTGTTTAGCCTGACATCATTGATATTATTGGCATGTTTACTATTATACTGACTAGCAGGGGCATCTGCTGTCCCTGGGAAGTCCATATGGCCACCATTGATCCGCCAGAGTCTGGGAGAAGATGCCTTTGGACAGCAATATGCTCACAGGTCATTAGGGAGGGGAGAGAGAGAGAGAGAGAGAGAGAGAGAGAGAGAGAGGGGGCTGTTTTGAATATACGTTATTGGTAAGGGTGCTCCAATCAAAACAAACAGCAGAATAATGAGTTTAAATTATAACCATTGTCAGCCCTGAGCCACAGAGGCGTCACTGAGTCGAACAGAAGTTGTTCTCCTCGGAGCAATGTTGTGAGCACACTAATCCAATCTGTCACGTTCTACAGTTTCTGCTTTCAAAAGAGGTAAAGCATGGATATAGATTAAAACCTCGCCTGACTATAGAGAATCATACATTTCAATGGTTTCTCAACCATTTTAGAAGCATGCAGTATAATCATTTCCCTGTACATACAAAGCACCCCCCTATAAAGCATATTGTTACTGGTGTTTGACGATAAAAATAAATCACAAATGAAATTAAAAAAACTGCGTACTATCTCGTTTTTCATGTTTTTCAACGAAAAATAAATAAATAAATAAATCAATAAATAATGTCCAGTCAAGGAAAACATTCCAACCAGACTCTAACACCTCATCTACATAGGCAAGGGGCTAGCATTCCGACAGCGACAAACTGTCCTGATATGGAACATCGGTCATTGCATTGCGACGTAGCCTGAACCAATCAAATAACCAATAAATAGTACCGTTTATATCTCAACCAAGCTCAGTCTCATTGAAAAACATGTATTCTAAGGAGATTTTATCGTTCGCTCGCTTGCATCGCTGGCAGTATAGATGTTTAATTTGCTAATGTAACGCTCCTCGTTGAGTGGCAACAATGATCTGTGATCTAGCTGGCAGCCATAACTTCTTGTGTTCTTAAGCCCAAACCACACCAAAGGGTCGAGACGGGACACGACGGTTTCTAAGGTCAACCACACCAATGCAACTCATTGAGTTGCAATGAGTTGCATTGGTGTGGTTTACCTACGGTTTTGTCATAAGGAATCCCTACCGGCGTCGTTTGGGCTTTAAAGCATCTGAGTTTGAAAACCTGACAACCCACTGCATGTTCATCCCTGCCTATTACACTGTAGGCCGGTGTGCAGAAAAGCAGCAGTCAGGTGATAGGTGTCGGAACTCGCTGATTGCGGATGACCGATTACAGAGGCCATCATTTCCCTTTGGGAGCAGGTGATATTTACATAATGCATTCATACATCAGCGTCATTATGAACAGGAGGTCAGGGCATCGGAGGGCAACCGCTTTCACTCTCCCCGTCAACGGATGGCTTCTCAAAGCCCTCACTGATGGAACATGTTGTCTGGGTGACTTTCATTTGTCACATGAGGTTGGGGGATTTCTTTTTTTAGGAGGGGGTGTGGGGAGGGTTGACAAAGCTAAGCGCCATTAAAATCTCGACGGGAGGGCTCATGCATATTTAAGTGGGTTAGATTGAGGGGTTTCAGTGGGCTGGGTGGCGAGGCCTGGCTGAGCCTGTCCCCTGTGACAAGCCATTAACCCTTTGATTGACTAATGGACAAAAGGGTGGAGCTTCCAGCCGTTTGTCATTAACAGACATCTAGACAAGACATCAACAGTACCTCGGTGTCTCAGGAACTATAGGCCTTCTGGGATGGTTAGAGTGAACACATCCTGTGTGAAGACAGTTGGAAGCGGCGTTGGAAGATTTTGCGGCTTTATTACTTGCGCAAGCAGAGCGCGCAAGTAATAGTTTCGCCCGCTCGCATGCACCGTCCCAGCCAATACGCATCAAAAGTGGCGGGTTGGCTGGGACGGTTTTTGGCGCAAAGTAACCACAGTATACCGCTAATCAACTTACATACATATATACATATACATACATAGTATATGTATAACTAGCTCTCAATGATGACGTAAGAAATATGTGGACAGTGGTTCCCAAAGTGGGGTCCGGGGACCCCCAGGGGTACCTGAGGGAGTTCCAGGGGGGACCCATCTATTTTGTTCATGTTCATAAGTGCTAAAGTGTTTAAAGCAGTGGTTCCCAAACTTTTTCATGTCAAGGACCCCCAAATTGACACTACTTAGCCTGTGGACCCCCATTTGAAAAGATATGCCAGGGACCCCCATAAGAGAAGACGTACACATTTAGACGTCTACATTTAGACGTCTACATTTAGACGTACACATTTAGACGTCTACATTTATACGTCTACATTTAGACGTCTGTATACAAGCTGTGTTTTTGTTCTGCTTTTAACTGTTCTGCTTTTAACTTGTACTGTTTTAACCTGTACGGCGACCTTGAGTGCCTTGAAAGGCGCCTTATAAATAAAATGTATTATTATTATTATACATTTAGACGTATACATTTAGACGTCTACATTTAGACGTATACATTTAGACGTATACATTTAGACAGTGTCCCCCCCGAGTGCCTCCCCAGTGTCCCCCCGAGTGCCTCCCCAGTGCCTCCCCAGTGTGCCCCCGAGTGCCTTCCCAGTGCCTCCCCAGTGTGCCCCTGAGTGCCTCCCCAGTGTCTCCCCAGTGCCTCCTCAGTGCCTGCCCAGTGTCCCCCCAGTGTCTCCAATAGCAATACAAGAGCAATAATACAAATTAATCTTAATGTATTAATCTTATTAATTAATGAATCAAATTAATTAATTAATCAAAATTGCGGCCTGTGCCCAGCACCATGCCAAAGCTTTTTCCTGCAGGAAACACTGCTTGTGGTTGTAAATATATTGTTATCCGTGTTGCGAGGATGAGGGGGTACCTGGACAAATATCTACCCCAAAAGGGGTACCTGGTCCAAAAAAGTTTGGGAACACCTGGATTAAAGGACCCAATGCCAGAGTGTAATTGGTTTTCGATGGTGACGTAATGGCGATATGTTTTAGTGTTGGGAGGATTAAAGGTAATGCTCCTGTGTATACATGCATGTAATCTGGCACCACTGCCGTATCAGGCACAATTTGCTGGGACGGTGCATTGGCCGTGTTGGCTGGGACGTGCGTACAGGTCAGCTCCATATATGGAGATCTAAGGGTGGTAGCGGGGACATTCTCTTTCTCGAGTGTACAGGGTTTGATGATAACTCTAGTTTTCTCCGGCTGTCGGGCACGGCTGCACTAAAACTATGATGATGGCCTGTGTGCGCTGTGACTCGCGACAGCTTGTAGAGTAGACCGTCTATTTTCAATCTTTTTTTAAGATATTTATTTGCGGCTTACGCCTTTTATTTGTTTTTTGAAGGGACAGACAGTAGGCTGACAGGAAACGGGAGAGAGATGGGGGAAGACAAGACAGTAAAGGCCGTGTCGGGCTCGGGAGTCGAACCCGCGGCACACTGCGACTGGATTACCAGTCGGGTGCCCAGACGGTTACGCCACCGCCTGGCCTTCAAACGATTTCTTTATACATTTTGAACTTGTGGAATGGGACATTCTGCACGAGTACTTTTGGTACTTTAAGTATATTATATTTTGATGCCGATACTTTTGTACTTTTACTCAAATACATACTTACCTATATATAACAGGGGATATCTACATTGCAGTATTGATACTATTATTTAAAACATATATATATGTGAGTACATTGTCGATCACTGGTACAGTATACATAAAATAAAAATCACTAATCTTTTAGTACACGTCTTTGTATACATACTGCCTATAGAGGCCACTGCAGACCTTTATCATGCATGGCATATTCAGAATACATAGTAATATAACACCCCTGCCTCCTCTCATTTTACTCTCTATTCTCTGCTTTTGTTTTACTCTTTTTCTTTTTAAAGAGGAATTGTTTATCTAAATTTGCCAGAGGCTATAGTGAATAATTATTTCAGAAAATGTTATCATTTGTTATTTTTCCACTCGATCAAGGTGCAAATTGATGCAGGGAGGTGGGGGGGGAGGGGGGGGGAGTCAGAACATCAATCACAGCAAAGTATCCCCGCCTCATGACAAGAAGAAGGTCTCCGTTACGTTTTGAATTACTTGATTGATGTTTTTAAAGTGCGGGAGAGGCGGGATGTCAGAGCTGCTTTCTCTTTCCTTCTCTCTTGATCGCACACAGAATACCTCTGTCACAGAATGCCTCTGTCACAGAATACCTCTGTCACAGAATACCTCCGTCACAGAATGCCTCCGTCACAGAATACCTCCGTCACAGAATACCTCTGTCACAGAATACCTCTGTCACAGAATACCTCTGTCACAGAATACCTCTGTCACAGAATACGTCTGTCACAGAATACCTCTGTCACAGAATGCCTCTGTCACAGAATACCTCTGTCACAGAATGCCTCTGTCACAGAATGCCTCCGTCACAGAATGGCTCCGTCACAGAATACCTCCGCCACAGAATACCTCTGTCACAGAATACCTCCGTCACAGAATGCCTCCGTCACAGAATACCTCCGTCACAGAATACCTCCGTCACAGAATACCTCCGTCACAGAATACCTCCATCACACACCATCCCATATCCTAAAGTAGTGACCACAGGTGTTTGAGAACAATGGACCAAAGAGCCCATAGGCTACTGTACTTGTACGGTTGTCGTTGATGTGTCAGCAATCATTTATTTTAATTTTATATTTTTAATGTGATTTGTTAACAGATTAGGTTAGTCAGGTTAGTCTTAACAATCTGTGTGTGGAGGGTACTTTCTATAGTTATTATTTTGGGGGACAGGTAATGTGTTTTTGATTATTTTGCGGAGACTGATAATGTCTTAATTGGTTATCATTTTGGGGAGACAGGTAACGTTAGCGACGGCGATGGAATTTGTTTTTGTCCATCTCTGTCTGTCTCAATGCCAAAGGTATCAAGGTGACAGACATCTGAGAAGGTCACATCTCTGTGTACCTCAGTGGCATCCAGCCTGCAGTCTGTTTGACAATCTGTTCTCTTTCTTTGCAGACAGACACCCCTGCCCCCCTGCACCCTCCACTCCCCACACTGTGTACTATTATAATTGACCAAGCATGCACACACTGCACGCACGCACACGTGCACACATGCAGGCACTGTCTGGCATACACATGCAGACAATGGTACACACACACAGTCACACATACAGTAGATGCACGCATTGGCACATTGGCACACTAGCCCATGTCTCCTCCCAGTCCACAGAAAATGACAACGTATCATATACGTTGTGACTGTGAGCTTGTAGATCTGCTATTTTTGAGTGTTGCAACCACTCCAAGGAACGGCAATGTCCCTATCTATGTCCCTATGTCCGTCCCTATGTTTAGAGTACCAACAGGGGCACTGTTGCACCACTCACTTCAGACTGGTCTGATTTTTTTACTTGGTGTAGTTTACTGTAGACTGAAAAATAACTGACCAAGTACGGTGAAATTCAGGTCCGTTTCACAAAGTTTAGAGGGTCTCAGTGATTAAACTGAAGTGATGAATTTGGGATATTATTAAAGTATTCCATTTCTGAGGCACCCGTAGACGGCACCCACTTTGAAAAACCCTGGGTTAGAGAGTGACAGTAACAGACAGCAGGTCCGTTGCTCTGACCCGAGAGTCCACTGAAAGTCGACTGTGAACAGCAACTCTGTCACATGGCACTCCAGTGACAAGGTACTGTACTGTACAGTACGCCCCACCGCCACCTCCTCGCCACTAGCCTGTCACAACGCCCGCCGCCCGGTCTCCCTGATGATCGATTGGCTGACGGGCTCCAAGGTTCCCGCCCCTCTTTCCTTCTCTCCACCATCTATCCCTCACCGGACCAGTCTAATTTGTATTGCCTCCTGCAAAAGGCAGCTGGTCTGTTGTTTATCTCCCCTGCGACGCATGAAGTTTCTTTTTTTTACGTGTTAGGCGAAGTTAATTGCTTCGCTCATTAGCAGTGTTTGTGTTCCTTCTCTCTCTGTGTCTCAGAGCAGTAGGGGAGCAATATCTGATGTTAGCATATCTCATTAAAACCGGGAAAGTGTCTGTGTCATTTCAGATTTTAGCTATATATCATCCCGGTCGGGTGGATACCTCATAAATCTAAAACCGTTCCTTTTTTTTAATTCAAATTAAAAAATAACAAAGGTAGCCGTCATGTTCTGGTGGTGTGGTGAGACCCAAATGCAGGACAGCAAGCAGTTGATTTACAAAATAACTGAGAAAACGTCACAATCACAAGCTAACACTGAACAAGTTCTAACAACTAGAACATAGCATAGAAATACAACAGCTAGACAGGCAAAGTCTGTGACAGTAGCAGATCTACAAGCTAGAAACGCTTCACCTCTGCGCTACGTATTAAGCTTGTGTGTTCTAACACAAAAGTTACAACATGGAGATGTTTCTGCTCGACAGAAACGATCTATAAGCAACATAGTTTTCTTCAGAAAACTGCTAGGATTTCGAAGGCATTTATAGAATCGACCTCAAGTCTAAATGAGTTAATACAGAGATGTTTTTCGTCTGGAGAACAGTGATCCGTCCACCTGCCACAGTGATGGAAAGTAGCAGTAGTACATTTATTCAACTACTGTACTTACAGTACAGTACAGTTTGGGGCTAACTGATCGATCCACAACTCTGCTGTACTCCATTTCATGCTCTTTCTGCATATCAGCTATTTTTGGTGCAAGGCATTTTGCGCAACTACGTATATAACTTGTTGATGCCAGGCGGAAACCTTAATTGTATCTCCATATTCTAACATTTATTTTGTAAATTAACTACTAATTAACTACTTAACTAGTCAACTAAGTAAGGCGCTTTGAGCTCGTTGATCTGCTACTTTCGAATTTGAATGGTGAAAAGTCGTATGAGGTTTTCACCCGACAGTGACAAAATCATCCTATAGTCACTCTAGGATAGAGTGACTCTAATGATGTACACAAGGTCTGCGTTGAATATAATAAGAATTAATACATTATTAACGTTGGCTTTTAGGCCTAGGCCTACTTGTATTTCCACATTCTGGAGTAAAAAGAAAGTACTTCTTCCACCCCATGCGACCCATCTCTTAAGTGCTTCGGGACAAGCCCTGTGCGATGTGCTCATTCTGCTCATGCATTCTTAATGGACTTTAAAAGAGAACGATTGTTTTCCCCTCACCATCCACCGCCATTTTGGCGGGGCCGAGGTAAACAGATGGATGCTGACAGTGAGCGAGTTTCTCACGCCGGGCGTCTCGTCTCGCCATATTTCCTTCCTGACAGAAGACAGCACGGCTTCGCCTCGCTGATTCTCCTTCTTCCTCTGTGGTCGCCAGCAAAGTAAATGCCACACATTACTAGAATTTATGTTGCAGAGAAACGGGAGGAAATATAAATATGAGGCTGGCAGATTTTTTCTGCCGCAGTCACAAATAATGTATGTTGTGACTTTGTAGCAGTTGGAAGTTGAGACAGCTCATTTTATATATGTGTATGTGTATGTGTGTGTATATATATATATATATATATATATATATATTATTATTATTTTTTCAAGCTGCTTTTAACCCCGGAAAAGCATCTGCCATTTTATTTTGGCTGTATAGCAACATAGGATTAATAAATCACAACTGTGTGAAGTAAGGGCCGCTCTTATCGTACATCATCATCTCATACTGGCCAATCAGAATGCCTGTTGCCACAAATTTACGTCATATTTAATTTGACCTAATTTCTCCTTTCATTGTCGATGGCAAATAATGATGAGACGTGTGGGGACAAGATGACGTAAATCTTCCCTTCATTGTCAATGGCATTTAGTGTTTGTATTGCGGACATTTTGTGGGGACAAAAGGTGTAACTAGACTCAATGTCTCATGGAATCAAGCGTTCTGAGGCAAATTACATTCAAATGGCTTTGACTAGCAGATTCAAACGAATCTGCTGAATTCACAACTCATCGCATCGTGACACGTTGCTTGTAGATCAGCTAGTGGAGGTGGTAGATCATCTATTTTTCTTGACATCAAATGTGGACAATTTCATGGTCGTGGTCATCCTTGAAATGAAATGTCTATGTTTGAGAACCACTGGTTTAAACAACATTAGGAAGCAAGCCCAAAAAAAGCTCCAACCCGGAACTACCAATTTATACTCTACAGAAAAACAACCCTAAAGTTGCTTCTAATATAAGTGGACATGGCAACACTGCTCAACAGGCAGAGAGCTCCACACCACTGCTTTTAAATGTTTTTCAGTGTTATCCCCCCTTTCTCTTTTGTTGTTGAGACTTTAAATAGACACATAAACAAGGAGTCATTAATCACTGCTCCTGGTTGATGTCTTCAGATAAGCACAGTGTTCAAGGACTGGCTGAAGGTCTCTCTAGTCTGTGCACATCACTGTGATTGCTGTGTGAATCGATTACTGTGAAACCCACCACCCGAAGGACGCTGTCAGACTGTGCTAGCAGTGTTTCAGAGCCACTTGAAAGGCAGTAATTCTCACTTTTTCCATGTCAAGGACCCCCAAATTGATATGTATTTGGCTGCGAAGCACCCCCCCTCCCCCGCCTTTCTGAGATTCCCCTACTGAATTTCAATACTAAACATAACGCCATGTCCCAGGGATAGTGGGAGTGATGTCAGGACTTTGGTATACTCGATTGTGAATGTGATATAAGAGTCAGTGTTATTACCTTCCATTCTTATTGAAAGTCAGGTTACTGAGTGAGGATGGCTCTGTTGTGGAGACGGCTGAATCCACTGTGAGTGAGTCCCCACTGAATCCATCCAGTTAATTTCCCATACAGGTTCCAACCTATTGACACAGGCCCTGCGGAGTGAGGAACAGACAGGTGACCAAATGCGGGCAGACAAGGGGGGGCAACGTTGATGGATGGGCGGCCAGTGCCCTGGCGCCTAGACCCTCAGGACCAATTTGGACCAGGTGTGTGGCTCCATGTGACTGGCTGTCTTTGAGGACCATAGCCCATATCGTACGGCATACTATAGCGCGCCGTTTTTCATCATTTTTGAGGATTTGAAAAAAATGACAAAATGACAAAAACGATGGGTTATAGCCCATGTTTTTTGAAATTTGGAAAAAAAAAGTTAGCCTCGTTTCTCATCATTTTGGACCGTGGGCTATAGCCCATATCGTACGGCATACTATAGCGCGCCGTTTTTCATCATTTTTAAAGGATTTGAAAAAAAAAAAAAAAAAAAAACGATGGGTTATAGCCCATGTTAAAAAAAAAAAAAAAAAAAAAAGTTATCCTCGTTTCTCATCATTTTGGACCATGGGCTATAGCCCATATCGTACGGCATACTATAGCGCGCCGTTTTTCATCATTTTTGAGGATTTGAAAAAAATGACGAAATGACAAAAACGATGGGTTATAGCCCATGTTTTTTTTAATTTTGAAAAAAAAGTTATCCTCGTTTCTCATCATTTTGGACCATGGGCTATAGCCCATATCGTACGGCATACTATAGCGCGCCGTTTTTCATCATTTTTGAGGATTTGAAAAAAATGACGAAATGACAAAAACGATGGGTTATAGCCCATGTTTTTTGAAATTTGGGAAAAAAAAGTTAGCCTCGTTTCTCATCATTTTGGACCGTGGGCTATAGCCCATATCGTACGGCATACTATGGCACGCGGTTTTTCATCATTTTTAAAGGATTTGAAAAAAAAAAAAAAAAAACGATGGGTTATAGCCCATGTTTTTTTAAATTAAAAAAAAAAAAGTTAGCCTCGTTTCTCATCATTTTGGACCATGGGCTATAGCCCATATCGTACGGCATACTATAGCGCGCCGTTTTTCATCATTTTTGAGGATTTGAAAAAAATGACGAAATGACAAAAACGATGGGTTATAGCCCATGTTTTTTGAAATTTGGAAAAAAAAAGTTAGCCTCGTTTCTCATCATTTTGGACCGTGGGCTATAGCCCATATCGTACGGCATACTATGGCACGTGGTTTTTCATCATTTTTGAGGATTTGAAAAAAATGACGAAATGACAAAAACGATGGGTTATAGCCCATGTTTTTTTAAATTAAAAAAAAAAAAGTTAGCCTCGTTTCTCATCATTTTGGACCATGGGCTATAGCCCATATCGTACGGCATACTATAGCGCGCCGTTTTTCATCATTTTTGAGGATTTGAAAAAAATGACGAAATGACAAAAACGATGGGTTATAGCCCATGTTTTTTTTAATTTTGAAAAAAAAGTTATCCTCGTTTCTCATCATTTTGGACCATGGGCTATAGCCCATATTGTACGGCATACTATAGCGCGCCGTTTTTCATCATTTTTGAGGATTTGAAAAAAATGACGAAATGACAAAAACGATGGGTTATAGCCCATGTTTTTTGAAATTTGGAAAAAAAAAGTTAGCCTCGTTTCTCATCATTTTGGACCGTGGGCTATAGCCCATATCGTACGGCATACTATGGCACGCCGTTTTTCATCATTTTTGAGGATTTGAAAAAAATGACGAAATGACAAAAACGATGGGTTATAGCCCATGTTTTTTGAAATTTGGAAAAAAAAAGTTAGCCTCGTTTCTCATCATTTTGGACCATGGGCTATAGCCCATATCGTACGGCATACTATAGCGCGCCGTTTTTCATCATTTTTGAGGATTTGAAAAAAAAAACGAAAAAAAAAAAACGATGGGTTATAGCCCATGTTTTTTTTAATTAAAAAAAAAAAAGTTAGCCTCGTTTCTCATCATTTTGGACCATGGGCTATAGCCCATATCGTACGGCATACTATAGCGCGCCGTTTTTCATCATTTTTGAGGATTCGAAAAAAATGACGAAATGACAAAAACGATGGGTTATAGCCCATGTTTTTTGAAATTTGGAAAAAAAAAGTTAGCCTCGTTTCTCATCATTTTGGACCATGGGCTATAGCCCATATCGTACGGCATACTATAGCACGCCGTTTTTCATCATTTTTGAGGATTAAAAAAAAACAAAACAAAAAAAAAACGATGGGTTATAGCCCATGTTTTTTTAAATTAAAAAAAAAAAAGTTAGCCTCGTTTCTCATCATTTTGGACCATGGGCTATAGCCCATATCGTACGGCATACTATAGCGCGCCGTTTTTCATCATTTTTGAGGATTAAAAAAAAAAAAAAAAAAAAAAAACGATGGGTTATAGCCCATGTTTTTTTAAATTAAAAAAAAAAAAGTTAGCCTCGTTTCTCATCATTTTGGACCATGGGCTATAGCCCATATCGTACGGCATACTATAGCGCGCCGTTTTTCATCATTTTTGAGGATTTGAAAAAAATTACGAAATGACAAAAACGATGGGTTATAGCCCATGTTTTTTTTTATTTTGAAAAAAAAGTTATCCTCGTTTCTCATCATTTTGGACCATGGGCTATAGCCCATATCGTACGGCATACTATAGCGCGCCGTTTTTCATCATTTTTGAGGATTTGAAAAAAATGACGAAATGACAAAAACGATGGGTTATAGCCCATGTTTTTTGAAATTTGGAAAAAAAAAGTTAGCCTCGTTTCTCATCATTTTGGACCGTGGGCTATAGCCCATATCGTACGGCATACTATGGCACGTGGTTTTTCATCATTTTTGAGGATTTGAAAAAAATGACGAAATGACAAAAACGATGGGTTATAGCCCATGTTTTTTTAAATTAAAAAAAAAAAAGTTAGCCTCGTTTCTCATCATTTTGGACCATGGGCTATAGCCCATATCGTACGGCATACTATAGCGCGCCGTTTTTCATCATTTTTGAGGATTTGAAAAAAATGACGAAATGACAAAAACGATGGGTTATAGCCCATGTTTTTTGAAATTTGGAAAAAAAAAGTTAGCCTCGTTTCTCATCATTTTGGACCGTGGGCTATAGCCCATATCGTACGGCATACTATGGCACGCCGTTTTTCATCATTTTTGAGGATTTGAAAAAAATGACGAAATGACAAAAACGATGGGTTATAGCCCATGTTTTTTGAAATTTGGAAAAAAAAAGTTAGCCTCGTTTCTCATCATTTTGGACCATGGGCTATAGCCCATATCGTACGGCATACTATAGCACGCCGTTTTTCATCATTTTTGAGGATTCAAAAAAAAAAAAAAAAAAAAAAAAAACGATGGGTTATAGCCCATGTTTTTTTAAATTAAAAAAAAAAAAGTTAGCCTCGTTTCTCATCATTTTGGACCATGGGCTATAGCCCATATCGTACGGCATACTATAGCGCGCCGTTTTTCATCATTTTTGAGGATTAAAAAAAAAAACCAAAAAAAAAAAACCGATGGGTTATAGCCCATGTTTTTTTTAAATTAAAAAAAAAAAAGTTAGCCTCGTTTCTCATCATTTTGGACCATGGGCTATAGCCCATATCGTACGGCATACTATAGCGCGCCGTTTTTCATCATTTTTGAGGATTTGAAAAAAATGACGAAATGACAAAAACGATGGGTTATAGCCCATGTTTTTTTTAATTTTGAAAAAAAAGTTATCCTCGTTTCTCATCATTTTGGACCATGGGCTATAGCCCATATCGTACGGCATACTATAGCGCGCCGTTTTTCATCATTTTTGAGGATTTGAAAAAAATGACGAAATGACAAAAACGATGGGTTATAGCCCATGTTTTTTGAAATTTGGAAAAAAAAAGTTAGCCTCGTTTCTCATCATTTTGGACCGTGGGCTATAGCCCATATCGTACGGCATACTATGGCACGTGGTTTTTCATCATTTTTGAGGATTTGAAAAAAATGACGAAATGACAAAAACGATGGGTTATAGCCCATGTTTTTTTTAATTAAAAAAAAAAAAGTTTGCCTCGTTTCTCATCATTTTGGACCATGGGCTATAGCCCATATCGTACGGCATACTATAGCGCGCCGTTTTTCATCATTTTTGAGGATTTGAAAAAAATGACGAAATGACAAAAACGATGGGTTATAGCCCATGTTTTTTTTAATTTTGAAAAAAAAGTTATCCTCGTTTCTCATCATTTTGGACCATGGGCTATAGCCCATATTGTACGGCATACTATAGCGCGCCGTTTTTCATCATTTTTGAGGATTTGAAAAAAATGACGAAATGACAAAAACGATGGGTTATAGCCCATGTTTTTTGAAATTTGGAAAAAAAAAGTTAGCCTCGTTTCTCATCATTTTGGACCGTGGGCTATAGCCCATATCGTACGGCATACTATGGCACGCCGTTTTTCATCATTTTTGAGGATTTGAAAAAAATGACGAAATGACAAAAACGATGGGTTATAGCCCATGTTTTTTGAAATTTGGAAAAAAAAAGTTAGCCTCGTTTCTCATCATTTTGGACCATGGGCTATAGCCCATATCGTACGGCATACTATAGCGCGCCGTTTTTCATCATTTTTGAGGATTTGAAAAAAAAAAACGAAAAAAAAAAAACGATGGGTTATAGCCCATGTTTTTTTAAATTAAAAAAAAAAAAGTTAGCCTCGTTTCTCATCATTTTGGACCATGGGCTATAGCCCATATCGTACGGCATACTATAGCGCGCCGTTTTTCATCATTTTTGAGGATTTGAAAAAAATGACGAAATGACAAAAACGATGGGTTATAGCCCATGTTTTTTGAAATTTGGAAAAAAAAAGTTAGCCTCGTTTCTCATCATTTTGGACCGTGGGCTATAGCCCATATCGTACGGCATACTATGGCACGCCGTTTTTCATCATTTTTGAGGATTTGAAAAAAATGACGAAATGACAAAAACGATGGGTTATAGCCCATGTTTTTTGAAATTTGGAAAAAAAAAGTTAGCCTCGTTTCTCATCATTTTGGACCATGGGCTATAGCCCATATCGTACGGCATACTATAGCGCGCCGTTTTTCATCATTTTTGAGGATTTGAAAAAAAAAACGAAAAAAAAAAAACGATGGGTTATAGCCCATGTTTTTTTAAATTAAAAAAAAAAAAGTTAGCCTCGTTTCTCATCATTTTGGACCATGGGCTATAGCCCATATCGTACGGCATACTATAGCGCGCCGTTTTTCATCATTTTTGAGGATTCGAAAAAAATGACGAAATGACAAAAACGATGGGTTATAGCCCATGTTTTTTGAAATTTGGAAAAAAAAAGTTAGCCTCGTTTCTCATCATTTTGGACCATGGGCTATAGCCCATATCGTACGGCATACTATAGCACGCCGTTTTTCATCATTTTTGAGGATTTGAAAAAAATGACGAAATGACAAAAACGATGGGTTATAGCCCATGTTTTTTGAAATTTGGAAAAAAAAAGTTAGCCTCGTTTCTCATCATTTTGGACCATGGGCTATAGCCCATATCGTACGGCATACTATAGCGCGCCGTTTTTCATCATTTTTGAGGATTTGAAAAAAAAAACGAAAAAAAAAAAACGATGGGTTATAGCCCATGTTTTTTTAAATTAAAAAAAAAAAAGTTAGCCTCGTTTCTCATCATTTTGGACCATGGGCTATAGCCCATATCGTACGGCATACTATAGCGCGCCGTTTTTCATCATTTTTGAGGATTTGAAAAAAAAAACGAAAAAAAAAAAACGATGGGTTATAGCCCATGTTTTTTTAAATTAAAAAAAAAAAAGTTAGCCTCGTTTCTCATCATTTTGGACCATGGGCTTATAGCCCATATCGTACGGCATACTATAGCGCGCCGTTTTTCATCATTTTTGAGGATTCGAAAAAAATGACGAAATGACAAAAACGATGGGTTATAGCCCATGTTTTTTGAAATTTGGAAAAAAAAAGTTAGCCTCGTTTCTCATCATTTTGGACCATGGGCTATAGCCCATATCGTACGGCATACTATAGCACGCCGTTTTTCATCATTTTTGAGGATTCAAAAAAAAAAAAAAAAAAAAAAAACGATGGGTTATAGCCCATGTTTTTTTAAATTAAAAAAAAAAAAGTTAGCCTCGTTTCTCATCATTTTGGACCATGGGCTATAGCCCATATCGTACGGCATACTATAGCGTGCCGTTTTTCATCGTTTTTGAGGATTTGAAAAAAAAAAAACGATGGGTTATAGCCCATGTTTTTTGAAAAAGAAAAAAAAAGAAAGTTGGCCTCGTTTCTCATCATTTTGGACCATGGGCTCCTGGTTATTTTCGGAGGTTTTCTTTTTCTTCTTTTCCCCATGTTGAAAGTGATCTATGAAAAATGATCTCCATGTAACCATGGGGATGCGTGGTATGAGAGAGACGGCGGCGCGGCTTCCATGACAACTTCAAGGCAAACTCAAACTTAATTGGAAATATTGTCCAGGTAACAATAATCCCATTCTTTCTGGCACAAACGTTAAACGCAGTTTGTCACTCTGTTTGACAGTTTTCCCTGGACCCTTATTAGATCGAGAGCATACAATGAAACCAAATGGACCTGTGAGGGGCTGAGGGCCCATTTGGTTTCATATACGCTTTCAAGAATTACATTATTGCTATTGTTAAACATCTGCATTTACAAGAAGTCTCCACACTCTCCACAGAAGTCTCCCACTGTACCTTCGCCAGGCAGCCTCTGTAGACCTTCTTAAAGCACAGCTCAAGAAAAGACCCACTTCTACACTCTTGCTTTTACATTTTTTGTTGTTCATGTCCTCACTGTATTGCATTACCATTACTGCTATTATTTTTAATGTTTTATTCCTTTCTTTTCTTTTATTTCTTTCTCCATTAATGCTCTGTACAGCATTTCATGTCATACTTTACTTTACATGTCATAAATACTTTGAATAGGAGAGACGGAGTTTAATTGCCAGTCAAAGCAAAGACTGGATGATCATGGCACGTCTTCGCAGGACATGCTTGTGTGAGGGTGGAAATGTAGATGTTTTGGTTTTGTTTTAATATGTGATTTTCGTGATTTGCTGTGTTATATAATTTTACATGCTGTAGAGTGAGATTATTGCAGAGTGATTTTACTTTCTTTATTTTTTTGCTTAATATTGTATTTCTGTTTGAACTGCATGATTTTGTATAACTTTATTTTTCCACTGACTGGCTAAATGGCTAGTATACACTATAAGGCCAAATTCCAATACCCCAAATCTCGGCCACTCCCTCACTCACACTCCAGCATGGCGGTGTTACAGTGAAATTGGTGACCTTCCCAGATATGTGACCATTTTATGGACTTCACACAACTTACATGGAGGTCTTTATATACGTGGCCTAAAGCTAAATACCGCTAAATTGAACCTATGCTACCATGGACCATGGGCTATAGCCCATATCGTACGGCATACTATAGCATAGAAATGTAAAATTTACATTTCAACGAAAGGACCTGTAAATGACAACACAAAAACTAAGGCACTGGTGTCGTACTTCTGGTTTACCGGAACGGGGTGCAACTCCCTGCAGTGCCCTGCTCAATTTGTTGTATTTACATGGTTCATTGGTCTCAGAGGTAATCGCTATAGTCTTCATCATTGAGTGTTGCGGAGGATTGCGGAAATTCCTGAAATGTTAATTGCGAAAATTGCGGAATTGCGGAAATTGAATTGCGGAATTGCGGAAATTGCGGAATTGGTAATTGCGGAAATGGTAATTGCGGAATTGCGGAAATTGCGGAATTGCGGAAATGGTAATTGCGGAAATTGCGGAAATGGAATTGCGGAATTGCGGAAATTGCGGAATTCGTAATTGCGGAAATTGCGGAATTGCGGAAATCGCGGAAATGGAAATTGCGGAATTGCGGAAATTGTAATTGCGGAAATGGAATTGCGGAATTGCGGAAATGGTAATTGCGGAAATTGCGGAAATGGAATTGCGGAATTGCGGAATTGGTAATTGCGGAAATTGCGGAAATGGAATTGCGGAATTGCGGAAATTGTAATTGCGGAATTGCGGAAATGGTAATTGCGGAATTTGCGGAAATGGAATTGCGGAAATTGCGGAATTGTGGAAATCGCGGAAATGGAAATTGCGGAATTGCGGAAATTGCGGAAATGGAAATTGCGGAAATTGCAGAAATGGTAATTGCGTAATTGCGGAAATTGCGGAAACAGGTCATATTTCCCATGAAGCAGTGGGGGCCAAAATTTACAAGCTTTTTTTTCTCCAATTTTATTATTTATTAAAAATGTCATCTCAAACCTCAATGGATATCTTACATTATATACATTGCAAGCAGACAAAAAGTAACAACAATACATCTACATATTTACACATAGTATATCTCCGGTGCAGCATGTACCTGAGGTCAGACATAAAGCATAACAGCAGATAGACTACTGTACATGATATGGGTGGAGATGCATGTGAAGGAGATGCATGAATAGAAAACAAATGTATTTATTTATTGGGTTTATTTTCATCTGGTCCTTCATCATCTCTTGATTCGCAAGGACATTTTGCAGGAGTGCTACGACAAAAAAGGGTTTCTGATTCTACAAAAATGTGTTCATCTGGCCGGGTGATGCTTTCCTTATCAGTGGCTCTATTCTCTGATGCAGCCCAGGCTTCTCTGATGCAGGCTGTGGAAGGTGGCCGACTGCTTCTGTGGTGAACTATAGTTATGTTGTTGCCTCTATGTCTTACTGTATTGTGTTTTTAGAGCTTTTATTTTCTGCTGTAAAATGAATTGCCCAGCTTGGGACACAACAAACTTGACCTTGACCACCTGGTGGTGCAGCCTGGGGATGTACGGCAGGTGTTCCCAAACTTTTTTGGACCAGGTACCCCTTTTGGGGTAGATATTTTTCCAGGTACCCCCTCATCCTCGCAACACGGATAACAATATATTTACAACCACAAGCAGTGTTTCCTGCAGGAAAAAGCTTTGGCATGGTGCTGGGCACAGGCGGCAATTTTGATTAATTAATTAATTTGATTCATTAATTAATAAGATTAATACATTAAGATTAATTTGTATTATTGCTCTTGTATTGCTATTGGAGACACTGGGGGGACACTGGGCAGGCACTGAGGAGGCACTGGGGAGACACTGGGGAGGCACTCAGGGGCACACTGGGGAGGCACTGGGGAGACACTACGTCTAAATGTATAGACGTCTAAATGTAGACGTCTAAATGTATACAGACGTCTAAATGTATACAGACGTCTAAATGTAGACGTCTAAATGTGTACGTCTAAATGTAGACGTCTAAATGTAGACGTCTAAATGTGTACGTCTTCTCTTATGGGGGTCCCTGGCATATCTTTTCAAATGGGGGTCCACGGGCTAAGTAGTGTCAATTTGGGGGTCCTTGACATGAAAAAGTTTGGGAACCACTGCTTTAAACACTTTAGCACTTTATGAACATGAACAAAATAGATGGGTCCCCCCTGGAACTCCCTCAGGTACCCCTGGGGGTCCCCGGACCCCACTTTGGGAACCACTGATGTACGGCTTCTGTGGTGCAGGCCAGGAGATGTGCTGCTTCTCTGTTGCAGGCCAGGGGCAGATGCACTGCGACTCTGTTGCAGGCCAGAGGCAGATGCACTGCTTCTCTGTTGCAGGCCAGGGGTAGATGCACTGCTTCTCTGTTGCAGGCCAGGGGTAGATGCACTGCTTCTCTGTTGCAGTCCAGGGGCAGATGCACTGCGACTCTGTTGCAGGCCAGGGGTAGATGCACTGTTTCTCTGTTGCAGGCCAGAGGTAGATGCACTGTTTCTCTGTTGCAGGCCAGGGGCAGATGCACTGCTTCTCTGTTGCAGGCCAGAGGTAGATGCACTGTTTCTCTGTTGCAGGCCAGGGGCAGATGCACTGCTTCTCTGTTGCAGGCCAGGGGTAGATGCACTGCTTCTCTGTTGCAGGCCAGGGGCAGATGCACTGCGACTCTGTTGCAGGCCAGGGGTAGATGCACTGTTTCTCTGTTGCTGCTGTTGCAGGCCAGGGGTAGATGCACTGCTTCTCTGGTGGGACACATGGCTTCTCTGGTCAGGGTGTACTCTGCAATCAGCATGAAATGGCTGGTGCATTAGCCAGCCCATCCTGGACAATGAAGAGACAGAGCAAAGCAGTCAAGACATTTTACAGGTTACATTAATATTTAAGCAAACTCAAATTAACAGAATATCTTCAGTTTACCGTGGTGTTGCTCCCATGGGAATCTGGTCCAAATGGATGTTGAATCGTTGGTGGACTAGTCAGTTCAGCTGGACTGCATTGACAAACCAAATATAGTATCAACATGTTGCATAAACTCAAAACATGAACGGCAAGTAATACCATTCTTACGTCTTCCTTGGCTTAGGTTTTTGCATAGATGTTGTCAAGTCGTCAATAGATAATAGATAATAAAACATAATAACCTTTTGCTTTTAATAGGAGAATCCTCCCCATCTGTCCCAAGGTCAGTGTGCACTGTGCAGAACCGCTTCAGGTAGCTTTAACCTTGACTCATCTGCAACATAATAACAAGTACTGATGAGTAAATGATGAGAAACGAGGATAACTTTTTTTTCAAAATAAAAAAAAACATGGGCTATAACCCATCGTTTTTGTCATTTCGTCATTTTTTTCAAATCCTCAAAAATGATGAAAAACGGCGTGCCATAGTATGCCGTACGATATGGGCTATAGCCCACGGTCCAAAATGATGAGAAACGAGGCTAACTTTTTTTTTCCAAATTTCAAAAAACATGGGCTATAACCCATCGTTTTTGTCATTTCGTCATTTTTTTCAAATCCTCAAAAATGATGAAAAACGGCGTGCTATAGTATGCCGTACGATATGGGCTATAGCCCATGGTCCAAAATGATGAGAAACGAGGATAACTTTTTTTTTCCAAATTTCAAAAAACATGGGCTATAACCCATCGTTTTTGTCATTTCGTCATTTTTTTCAAATCCTCAAAAATGATGAAAAACGGCGCGCTATAGTATGCCGTACGATATGGGCTATAGCCCATGGTCCAAAATGATGAGAAACGAGGCTAACTTTTTTTTTCCAAATTTCAAAAAACATGGGCTATAACACATCGTTTTTGTCATTTCGTCATTTTTTTCAAATCCTCAAAAATGATGAAAAACGGCGCGCTATAGTATGCCGTACGATATGGGCTATAGCCCATGGTCCAAAATGATGAGAAACGAGGATAACTTTTTTTTCAAAATAAAAAAAAACATGGGCTATAACCCATCGTTTTTGTCATTTCGTCATTTTTTTTAAATCCTCAAAAATGATGAAAAACGGCGCGCTATAGTATGCCGTATGATATGGGCTATAGCCCATGGTCCAAAATGATGAGAACCGAGGCTAACTTTTTTTTTTTTAATTAAAAAAAACATGGGCTATAACCCATCGTTTTTGTCATTTCGTCATTTTTTGCAAATCCTCAAAAATGACGAAAAACGGCGCGCTATAGTATGCCGTACGATATGGGCTATAGCCCACGGTCCAAAATGATGAGAAACGAGGCTAACTTTTTTTTCCAAAATTTCAAAAAACATGGGCTATAACCCATCGTTTTTTTCATTTTTCCATTTTTTTCAAATCCTCAAAAATGATGAAAAACGGCGCGCTATAGTATGCCGTACGATATGGGCTATAGCCCACGGTCCAAAATGATGAGAAACGAGGCTAACTTTTTTTTTTTAATTTCAAAAAACATGGGCTATAACCCATCGTTTTTGTCATTTCGTCATTTTTTTCAAATCCTCAAAAATGATGAAAAACGGCGCGCTATAGTATGCCGTACGATATGGGCTATAGCCCATGGTCCAAAATGATGAGAAACGAGGATAACTTTTTTTTCAAAATAAAAAAAAACATGGGCTATAACCCATCGTTTTTGTCATTTCGTCATTTTTTTCAAATCCTCAAAAATGATGAAAAACGGCGCGCTATAGTATGCCGTACGATATGGGCTATAGCCCATGGTCCAAAATGATGAGAAACGAGGCTAACTTTTTTTTTTTTTTTTTTTTAACATAGGCTATAACCCATCGTTTTTTTTTTTTTTTTTTTTCAAATCCTCAAAAAAGATGAAAAACGGCGTGCTATAGTATGCCATACGATATGGGATATGTTCTCGGGCCGCTGTGCTGCGCTGCTAACCACATCATCATCTTTTCATTTTGACATGATTCACATGAAATAATAATCCTGCACCGCGTGTAGCGTTTGGTTTCATTAACGCGATCGTGTCAAAATAGCCTACAGCTGCTGCTGCCAAAGATACCAAAGATTGGACAGTGCTAGGCAACATGGAAGTAATGTAGGCTATACGGTGCTGCGTTGCTACTTGGCTATCGTGTCATGACTCGAAGCCGTTTATAAATCAGTCAGTGAAGTCAACTTTTCACCGCCGTTTGGTCCCCGTCATCCGTCCGTCCACAATCACAATCAGAAGCGTTTTCAAAGAGACGAGTAGGATATAAAAGCAGCCTGAAAGGCAAGCATTTGCATTCCAATGGGTCTGACACTTCGCGATCGACTTGAAAGGTTCCCGCGAGCTACTAGTAGCTCGCAAACCCCTGGTTGGTTACCCCTGGTCTAGAGGGTTATGTGTGCGTGTGCATGTGTGTGTGAGAGAGAGTACTTAATTTGTTAGTATTATGTATGGTATTATGTATATGCAGATTGTTTCAATGTAAATGAGCGATTGAGTTATTTATGCAGGGTGCGTGCGTGCGTGCGTGCGTGTGTGCGTGCGTGCGTATGCGTGCATGTAGTACATGTGATTCCATGTCCAGCTCCCTCCCTCGCTGCCAAAAAGTATGCAAAGGTATGTTTTTTATGTATTTATTGTGTCTGTACCTTTTCAATTAATGACTTATCCCAAGACAAGAAATCTCTTTTTTTCAAAGGAAGGACTTGGAAGCTCTCCCTGCCACATATGAGCTGTCTCCTAACACTGAGCCAATCTGCAAACCCCACCCCAGCCCCTCAACCCCACCCTGCAGGGTATACGAGCCTCCATTACCCAGAGCCTATCAGCACAAACAGCCACTTTGCAGCCAACCACCTGTGACTTTTTGACTGTGGGAGAAAGCTTTGGCCCGGACCATGCAGGCTGTGTGTGGAGAGACACCAGCCAAAGCCTTGGGCTGGCCAGCCAGCCATTGATTAAGGGAATCAGAATTGATTAAGGGAGCAGGGGACATCTGGAATGGACCAATTTGTGTCCCTGCATCAATTATTCAAAAATGGCTGCGGCTGAATTGGATTAGAGGCCGTACGTTGGTCTCTTAGTGATGTACTTTTCTGTAGATCTCTGTAGGCTGGGTGCCCTGTGGCGTAAACCTAGCACTCACTCTTTAAACCATAGCATCAACTGTGTCTTTAAACATAGCACTCACTGTGACGATCTGTCTTTAAACCTAGCGCTCACTGTAACGCTGTCTTTAAACCTAACATCCACTGTGATGCTCTGTGTCTTTAAACCTAGCATCCACTGTGATGCTCTGTGTCTTTAAACCTAGCACCCACTGTGATGCTCTGTGTCTTTAAACCTAGCATCCACTGTGATGCTCTGTGTCTTTAAACCTAGCACCCACTGTGATGCTCTGTGTCTTTAAACCTAGCATCCACTGTGATGCTCTGTGTCTTTAAACCTAGCATCCACTGTGATGCTCTGTGTCTTTAAACCTAGCATCCACTGTGAAGGGGTTTATAGATACATTAACAACTTCAACCCTATATATACCAGTAAGACACGCAAACGCGGGAAGCGAACGCAGCTCGTACATATTTGGGGTTTTTTAAGATTTATATAAGGAGTCCCCAAAGCAGCTCCATATATGGGCACAAGTTGGACCACGCCATCACAGTCATGTCACCATGACTCAGCCATAACCATATAAGGAGTCCTCAAAGCAGCTCCATATATGGGCACAAAAGTGTGACACACAGACAGACAGACAGACATGATCTGCTAGGTCTCATAGTAAGTGCTCACTGAGTTCGCAAAAACCTGAATTTCCCATCAGTCGTTCGGTCGGTCACACCTCCATTATGGTCACGCATCGTGACATCACGCCTCCATATATGGTCAGTCACGGCTCGTGACACGTCACCATATATGGCAGTCTTTCATATATGAAGATCACAACACTGTCCTCATCAAACCCTGGATAGCCATACATGGAGAAGACTAGATCATCACATAGATCTGATATGGAGCCAGGCCGGCCAGCAACTCTACATCTGACCTCAAACCCTTAGATCTCCATATACGGAGCTGACCTGTTCTGATATTTCATATGTTGATCCTTCCCCACCCGTCCTTCCTCTTCGATATCTCCCTTTTGACTGATACCTGGCCATTCAAACTCTAGACGCGCCCCAAAGTTATTACTTATTAGTGCAGCCGTGCCCGGCAGCGGGCGAAAACTAGAGTTCAGTCAGATAACTCACAAATAGATTTAACAATATTTATTATAGAATGAGAATACGTAAGTGTGCATATAATATTTTATCTTAGTGTTCGGCTCTGCTACATTATTCTCCCTGCTCGTCACAATTAAACACCATCATTAAACATTAAGAGCAAGGAGATAGATAGATAAATACAACTAGTGTTACGAACTGTTCAAGTCTAGGGGTTTTACTGCCCGTAACATGTATGAAAGAACAACATAAAAGAGTAACCCTGCTTTAATACTCAGTTTACAAATAACTGAATTACAAAGTGGCTTAGTGCATGATGAATGATAATGACAGTGGCTCTGTGAGCCCAGCATGAATGAACACTTACATGACTGAATGGAGTTGAACAGCCAGGGCCTCCTCAGGACGGCAACACATTAGGGACACAATGCTCAGCACCTGCAGGGGACAGAAGCAACAACCAGTACCAGGCAACATAATAGGCGCTCCTCCTATAAGCTAGTACCCGCTAAACAAGCCTACTAATAAATATATATAGATATGATAGCATCAGCTCTATATACATTCATCACCATTAATCAAACATAATCATAAACAGCCAACGGCTGTTACACTAGAAAAAGTGTGTGTGTGTGTGTGTGTGTGTGTGTGTGTGTGTGTGTGTGTGTGTGTGTGTGTGTGTGTGTGTGTGGCTTTGGCTGCTAAACAAACAGTTGATTATCTTGAAAATGATTCAAACAGTGATTCTGATTGGTTACTTGTCAGGATTCAAGTAAAAAGGAAAAAGCTAAAAGTAGCCGATCTACAACCCCGAAACGTGTCACGCTGTAGTATGATAAAATAGGCCAACAACAAAACAAAAACAACAAAAGGCTAGAATATGGAAATAAGAAGAATTCTGATTACTTTTACCAAAATCAAATCACATCAAATCAACCCCAACTCTGACCTAACCTCACACTAACCTAGCATTTTGTCTAGACTATTGGGACGTCGGAATAATGGGCCGCTGGATTAATGGGCAGCCCCTCTTTTATTTTAAAGGTTTATTAAGATTGTGAAAACGTACCGTAGGCAACTCAAGATAGCATGGTAAATGTTTAAATCAGGATGTCCTCAACAACAGTAACAGCATTCGTGTGAAAGAGCATGAACCATCTCCAGGGTGAAAAACTAATTTACGTCCAATCGTCCATAGAAAAGAAGGGTTTACAAATTATACCTGTTCACTCCCACATTCATAATAATCCATGACCAGCGAGGAAGGGTAAAGTGTTTGGGAAGTAGAGAGCACAATAAGGCAATAATAAATTCAGTGCAGTTCTCAAGCAGATAATCAATTTTCTGTGATGTGGAGGCGCGCACGTCTCTGGTAATTTGTGTGTCGGTGGAGACCATATGGTGCCAGGGCCCAGGGAGAAAAACATGCGGTTTAGAATGAATTGCACGGACATTATTGATTAGGAGCCGAAACGCTGGGCCAAGATTTGTGGAGGCCCCATAAAAGAGACCGATGTTCTTAACTGTACCTGGTGGAGTGGCTGATACAGTGGTGTGTGTGTGTGTGTGTGTGTGTGTGTGTGTGTGTGTGTGTGTGTGTGTGTGTGCGCGTGTGCGTACATCTGTGTGTTGACACAGCACCATTTGTGTGTGCGTGCACAATCTGTGTTTGTATATTTGGAGCGCTGTAAGATCAATGACAACTGTTTAGTGTGAGCTGCAGTGAGGGTCTAAACTAAAGCAGCTTAGTCATGGTGGGGCTGGGGAGTTGGAGGTGAAATTAGACATAGGTCGACGAGCAATCAGGGCTGACCAGTGTGACCACCCCTATACTGGTTTACACCTAAGCATTGGCCTCCTCAGCAGTGTTGATTTTGTCGAGTAAAACTAAGAAGAAAAATGTCCGACTACCTTTTTTCACTGACGAAAACGAGCGCACGATCGGACCCCACGAACCGCACAAATTCTCTCAAATGGTTTGTCAATTCAAACCATTTGAGAGACAAGAGTTCAGCACAGTGCACAGCGGACCCACATCAACTAATCAATTTAATATAACGTCACATTGTTGCAGGCAGTGACAGTACTGTACTGTAGCCTACCTGTAATATAATGGGCAACTGCATGTTGTTTGTGATGATTTTACCACTGTGAGCCAGCATGAGACTTATACAATGAACTACTCATCTAATGCCGCAGAGGTTCCATGTTCATCGTATACTTCCAAAGTTTAGTTTGCCTAAAAGCGTGTTTGTGGAACAGGATGTAAACAAGACAACTTCCCCCAGTGCTGCTGGGGCATACCATTATACAGGGGGTGTTCCCCACTCCCTGTAACATCTCCCCTTTTATAGATGAGAACATATTCTGTCTTTTTTCCTTTTTTTTTTTTTTTTTAACAACAAAAAATAAAGCAGCCACAGTGAGTCTAACATAACCCAACATAAGAGTTCAGTCCCTCCTACAGATCCAGTCTCTTTGGCACCTTCACCAGCCTCCCACTGGCCGTCCTGCGCTCTGGCACAGGTGGTGGGCCAGCCCTAGGCTGATGCACGTCGCCCCGACTGGGCGACTCGACGTCCCGACCACCCGGGTCAGTGTCATTAGTAGTGACCATAGGTAGTGACCGTTGTGTCGACAAGTGGATTGCTGATTTGCCCCTCGGGCGGGCCGTCATGCTGCACACTGCGTCGCTCGGTGTGGCGCTCTGTGTTGGCGCTCTGTGTTTAGTCCACGACGGGTACTTGTTTATTACTTGGTTAGACAATAACGCTTGCCAAACGAAACAGACTTCCTCTTATTTTTCAAAATAAGAGCCACTTGTAATGATTAGTCAACACTATAGTTTTTTTTTCTTTTTTTCCCTTTAAAACATCTGTTTATTATGATTTTTGGCATAGAAGCATTTCAGTAATTATTAACCATAAAATTACAGATCGGACAAAAAATAGCAAAAAAAAACATACTAACAAGAGACTTACAATAAAAGGAGACAAAACATAACTCAAAGAAAAAGACAAAAACAATAAAATTATAACTGACAAGGCTGATGACTACACGGCACTCCGAGGACAGAAACAACATCACTATCAATTCTACTATAGTTTTATTTCTAAGTCTACAAGTTTACAGGACGTAGATGTGTAGCACCCTGAGATAATGCTTTTATTGGGCCTGGTGCCTGCTGCTCGTACCAAGAACTCAAGAGGCAGGGCTTGCAAAGTGTGACCAAGTAAGTCTGTTATCGTGATCATCTGACCTATCTGTCATATTAGACCTATGATCTATCTTTCATAATATCATTCAGAAACGTAACTTCTGTCAATAATTTCTTCCCTTCAATATTGGTATTTATTGTGTGAATCTACAAACTCAGAGCTTGTTTTCTTTTCTTTTTTTGGATATGTATATAAATTGATAAATTTGGGGGGTCACGGCGTGAAAGGGTTGATATGAGTGCTTTGGAGTGATTTATCCCCAGTTTGAAGGTTATCTCGCAGCCTTTGTTGTTATGCCTCTTTATACATAGCCGGCTGCTTGTATCTCTGGCACTAGGGCTCTGCACTGTGTGAGTATATATTCCATCTTTTCTTTTTTCTCTCCTGGCTGTAATGTTGTCAGCTTGTCTGCTGTCTTCCTCTCATGCAGCCTCCTTTTCTTCTTCTGCCTCCAGCTCTGTTGTCTCACCACAGATGTTAAACCAAGACGGATCGGACAGAGGAGTGTGGTCTAATAACGCTAATTGCCCCCATCTGCTTGTGCACAGCTGTCAATATCTCTTCCTGTCCACTGTAGACATTAGACCCATCAGTGCGCATCCAAGAGGCATTCTTATCATCCAACCAGTCAGGCAAGTAGGCACTGAAGCCCACTCCAAATCTCTCAAATAATAATCACAACTGTTAGTCCATGTATTAACTTGTATTTCACTGTAGAATTACTGAGTGAAACATTTATTCAAACTATAGACGACATAGTAGCATGGCATTGTTTAAATGATTTTGTTTTTACACTGGACTACACAGTATTTATGTGGCCTGTAGATGTTAGGAGCATAGCTCAAGAGGAGGAACTGAAAAGCCATATCTCTCTCACATATACGCACGCACACACATACACACACACGGTCACAGGGGTGTGAAATACCACCCCCCTGTGTGTGAAGCAATCATAACGTAGTCTCCATCATCCTCCTGAGCTCTCAACCCCTCACCCAATCTGCAGCCATTCCCTCGCCTCCTGCCCATTATTCCCAGCTCACTAGTCAGAATATTAGGATGGCCCTCCTCACTCCTCTTCACCTCCCACCCCCATATTTCTATTACAGCCAGTTCACTGTGAGTAATGGTATTTTTACTTACTTTTATTAAAAATAAAAAAAAGGCATTGGCACTAACATGTCATATGGCTGTCGGGCAGAAACCTCTTATCTCATTCTAATCGTAAATTTGGATTTGTATGGATAGCCCCTTGAGATGCAGCATCTCATTTGTATCATAATGTTATCATGAACAAGATAACATACAGTACAAGTAATACAGATACATTCAGATAGCTTGCGTATACCCACCCCACCAACCACCCCACCATCAGCTGGTAAACAACAGAGGAAAGAAGGGCACAGTGAAAATACATCAGTGTATACAGTATGTGCACAGGGGTGTAATCACCCCTCAACGGTGCACAGCACGTGGGTACTGTCAGTTTAGAAACCTCCATCCATCCAACCTCTTTAGAGATGTTTGGTACATTAAGGATATTGCAGATGTCAAAGTGGATATGACAAAGTAGACTGAACCAAATACTGATTCAAGTAAGAAGGGCAACTCAAATAATGCATTTATAAATTAAGGTAAATCAATTAATTGCCTTAATTCTTGGTTTAGGCTGCAACCAATTGAGCAAGCTTTACACGAGGCAGTGCTGAGTTTGATATGGACACCTCACGACAAACCTGCACAGGTTAAGACATTAAGGGCTGTATTTTGCATGTCTTAAGTACGTAAGTAAGGTCTTATTCCCTAACTTGAGTAAACTAAAGACCTGGAGGCGTGATCAATGCCATTTGGCTATTCTGAGTGGCCAAAGAGCATTGATCACACCTCCAGGTCTTTAGTTTACTCAAGTTAGGGAATAAGACCTGGTACTTAAGACACGCAAAATACAGCCTTAAGAGGCTTAGGATGAGTGTCCGTGGTGTTCTATACACAACATCAGCGTAATCTACAAGATGTAACATTTGAGAAATTATTATTTTCCTAACATCAAATGAAAAGCAATTAGTTGAACGATAGAGTGAGGCACTAATAAAATAGTCTATATGAGGTTTAAAGATAATAAGCTCTGGATCGAGTCAAAGATCAAGATATAATACTTTAAACAACTTTATAGATAAACAAGCCCAAAGTAGCTTATAATGAGCAGACTTGACAACACTGTCTGTAGCTTGAACAGATCTGCAAGCTCACAATATTACATATTAGGTATTACGTTACATCTGCCTGTTGCATGTATTTTTTCAGAATGGACAAAATTATTATATTATTGTTTTGACACAGTTACACAGAATGAGATTTATTATTATTGGCCATAACAGCAATTAATTATATCGGATATCGGCCAAAATGTCTCATTGATACATCCCTATTTGGAAGTTTTCACCCGACAGAGACAATTACAGTAACTGTGCTGCATTGTGAGCTTGTATATCTACTATTTTCAAACAGCTGAAGTATAAAATAGATGGTTGTGGTTATTGGATGTTTTTTTTAATAAATCTTTTTTATTTTTTTAAGAAAGGTGCCAGGATTTGGTGCAGCATGTAGGCTATTCCATCCATCTATTGAAAAATGTAAATCAGCTCGGGTGGAATTAACCTCATATGAATATACTGTTACTTTTCAAACTCAAAAGTATCAACATAGAAGATCTTCAAGCTCAAAACACAGATACTTTTGATACTTTTGTTGGACACTATATGACCAAGTAGTGCACGGTGTGCTCTGGTGTCATTTACAAGTAGGGCATTCATTTATGAAAACAACGTTAAATTAGAATATGGAGATAAGAGGATTCTACCCAACAGCAATGGGTAAAGTACTTCAAAATTGGAATAAAGCAAATGTACATAGTTACTTTCCACAACCCCTCCCCTCTCTCTCCATTACTCCCAGTTCACTGCATGGTATATGGAGAGTGACACAGGGCCAATTCAATCTCACGCCCCCCCCCCCCCCCCGTCTAGCCACCCACCCACCCTGCCATACGTCTCAGTCTGTGGGCTCATTCCTCCTCACATGGAGCATTCCGTTTCATCTCCTGTCACTGACCCACCCCTCCACCAATACACACGGACACGTGCTTGGTAAGCACGCACGCACAAAATATCAGGTTTCGATCCGTACTTATCGGGACATGTTGAGAAAAAGATGGAGCAGCTAAACCAGTGCTACTCAACGCACCCCTCACCAACCTTAATCCAGTCGTTTTAACGCACCGCTCACCAACCTTATGTCTAACCAATGACTAGTCTAAACTAAACTAAAAAAGTATGCACCCTGCTTTATGTATATGTGGCCCGTCATGGTCATACCAATAAAAGTATAATTTGTTATTTTCATTGTTTTGAACAAGATTGTAAGTATTGTATTGTTTGTTCCAAGAAAAAGTCATATGGCCTGATGTCAGCTGAGTATTACTTATTCATTCATATCACGTGATAATCTGTTCATTATTATATTCTCTTCACATTTTGTGAATGAAGACTCATTTTGTAACTTTTTGTTCAATGAGATTTTGTCTTAGATGGAAATGTGGCTTTTTACTCAGGTTTTCGATTTCGATTTCGAGGAACCGGACTCGGGTCTTAATGGGTTAATCATGCAGTTTGGTTGCACCTCACTGCGAACGCCGACACAAAAATAAATAAAAACAAACACCAGGCAATGTTGGTTTCATAATAAATTTTATTCTATATTACAAATAGTATTTTGTTCTTGACTGCAAAATAGGAATGCATTATATTTACATACACAGGTATACAATTAATTATAACAAAGTTAGAGAAGCTCGCCTTATATCCCCCAGGTTTTCGTTTTTATCTCTCAATAAGATACTCTTTTATCTCTCAAAACATGGGTCTGGTAAAAGTATTTTTCTCTGTAACACCTGCTATAACACTGAGCTAGGAGGACGTTTTTAAGTTCCTACAAAACGTTTGAAGGTGGAAACTTTATCGCTTGCTCTCGGCAACACAAGACGCTGGTTTGTTGAACGACGTCGTTTGTTGCCGGGGAGATGGGGGGGGGGGGGGGGGGGGGGCATGGAAACAAGGAACAAATGGTGTCACATCTGGGGGGGGCATATTCACAACAGCAGTCCAGGACGTTTACCCAACATTACTCAATAAATAACTTGGGGCTATGAGAGGATACTTTGGCTCTCTAGACACAATATACACAGTCTACATCAAGGGTTCCCAAACTATTCAGGCCGTGACCCCCCCCCCCCCCCCATATTTGAACTGGGGACCACCTGACAAGCACTTGGAATTGTGGGCATTACATTAATTTGACTAAGTTGCTCATATACAGTATTGTGAAAAGATGGTGTTGTCGAGTTGCACATTAAGCCAATCAACTGGGGACCACCCAATGTGGGTCCCGACCTACAGTTTGGGAACCACAGGTCTACTCGAACAAGAGGGGCTCATTTAAATGCTCTAAGATTAAGGGGGTTGCAGAAATGCACTTCATTGAAATCCTATTTACTATTTACTTGAAAAATCCCTACTTTTTATTCAGTTCTAAATCATTGCTGATTTGCCCGCAGCTATGAAAACAGTCAAAACTACATAGCACGTCCCAAAATAACTTTGTGAATGTACCCCCTCTAGGTACGGACATTCATCTTAACTGTACAGCTCTGAGAACAAAACTCCCATGGATAAGGAGTTATTTTAGGAATTTCACATTTGACACAATGGCTTAGAAACATAAAAAAGATGACATTTTAATCTAGAAAATTTGAAAAAAGGTCTAGCATCAGAGTTAATGTCTATAGTTCAAAGACAATTATGTGTGCGTGTGTAATCAAAAATTATGAATTATTAAATGTTTAAGGACTAACTGGGCTTGAATTTTCTTTTAAAGGCTAAAAAGGACAAGTGATTTGTGGTATTTGGGCAAACTGATGCGTTCAATTAATATCTATTATAGCCTAAAATAAAAGAAGATTCAATCTTTTGTTCTTTTCTCTTCAAAGCACTTTGCTCAGTAGCATTATCCCAAATCAAACATCCATCAATTAGCCTAATGTTTCTTTATGCAAATTGGTTCAACCGGGTGGGTAAAGAAGAAATAACATTTGCAACAGATTCCAAGTGCCACATTCTAAAGGAAGACACACAGAAGCTTATTTTGCAGTCACTAGAAAATAAAAACCATGACAAAATAACACATAAAAACCCAGAAAACACTTATTAAAATAATGCAATAGCAGCGAAGACAGCGAGGCTGTCGAGTCTGTCTACCAAAAAATAAAAAATAAACTAAAAGCAATGAGGACAGGAACAAGGCAAAATGTAGAACAGGATGCAGTAGAACGCACAAGGAAAAACACTGGAAAAATATGGGTTATGTGTTTTTGAAGTAGATCAATTCGTGATCATCTATAAAAGAACCGTTTGCTTGAGTCACTTCAAAGTCGCTAGTAGAAGTAGATAAATATCTTTGATTGCAAGGCAGTTCCATTTCATAACATCCAAATAGGTCGACATGCAAGGGTATATAATATCTGTTTTTAAAGGTACCACTTCTTCATTTAGCATCTAACACTTCACAAAAATCATGATTCTGAACTGGGGTGGGGAGGGTGGGGGGGGGTCGCTGAACTGGATAAAGGTTCCACCTCAAACGAAAGTTATCGTTTTTATAACATGAACAAATCCCAAGGTTTGTTTTTTCCCCATCTCTATTCTTCCAAGCAAAAGAAATCTAAAAGAACATCCACATCATCTTGCAAGGCTTAATTTTCTCACATTTTTCCATTTTTAGTTTTTTTTTTTAGTTTTGTCTTTTTTCTCCCAAAGTTTCTTTAATTGATTTTTTTCATTTTTATACTTTTTTAATGTCTTACATGCGCTTAAAAAGCCAATAAAGGACCCATGGTGGACCTGGGCGGTCTTTACACATTCACATCACCACATGGTGCACGTCGTCAAGGCAAATGAAAGGTTCGAGGTCAAAAAGAAAGGAGGGCGGCTCCAGAGTCTCTCTATCGCCCTCTCCTGTCGAGTAGGGGGTGGGGTTCACATCCAACAAGTCTTGGCTACTTTTAATATCTGTCATTTTCCCTGTTTATCCTGTCATGAAGCTTCACAACGTTATCTACCTTTTCTGGTCCATCGAGCATGAATCGGCCTTTATCAAAGTACAGTTTTTTATTCTATTTTATCTTTTGAGGCTGAGAGATGGCCACCCCCCCGCCGCCGCTTATTTAGGACAACTACATTAATACAGGAACGCAACTAGCTTTGCCGTCTCCAGCGCTTGTGCAAAAACAAAGACGGAAAACTCAAGTCGGGAGCCGGACAGAAAGGAGCGCAGGGGAAGGGCACAGGGATAGGGGTGCTAGGGAGGGGTGTGTGTGTGTGTGTGTGTGTGTGTGTGCCGATAGCCATGATGAAAAGCATCATCATCATCATCACCTCGCCTCTCGACAACACTGAGGTCAGAAAAATCACACAGGTTTTTTTTTTTCTTTTAAGTTCCAGTTAGGATACTTTTATCTTTTTCTGTCATATGGGATTATTCTCCTTCTGTCTCAAAGTCCTTTTTTTGTTGTTGTCGGTTCCTCAGTGGCACTTTTCAAACAGGTTTCCAGCCGTTTTCGAAAATGTCTAACTCCTTTGGTTGTTGTTGTTTTTTTGTTTTTTTTGGCTGACCGACTGAGTCCATCTTGCTTGATAAAGTCTTGTAAATTAGAACATCTCATGAAAGGAAGTACCCAGCCCCCCTCCCCTCCCTTCCACTCCAACGTAGCACGCCCATCTCTTATGGGCATCTGTTTCGATCCTTTTCAACTCATTAACTGTCTTTTCCATCCACAGTTTATGTTTCAGTCAGCTCTTCCCCTTCCATGGATGTGGGGTTCCGGAACGAGGGGTTGGAAGTCGAACAAAAGGGTACCTACTGGTGAGCGACACCTAGAGGTACCCACGGTGTCGGAACCAGTAGGAGACCACTGTAGATGCGTAGGACGGTCAGGGTGTTCGACGGTCAGCTGTTGACGTGTGTGTGTGTTTGTGTGTGTGTGCTTTAATGGTGTTTCCATAGGTGGGTGACACCAGATTGGTAGAGAACACAGCTGCTCCTGGTGTTCAGGTAAAAGCAGCCGGATCACCGCCGTCAATAGTTTGTTGTGTGCTTCTCAGAAGGGGTGACGTTTTTGCCTAATATGTTTTTGTTTTTTGTTTTCTTTGCAGTAGCCAGCGTAAGCCAAGATGGACGGAAAAAAGCATGACAGTTTGAGATTGTAAAGCCTATAATAGTCCGTAGAACAACGTTGTCGCTTATACCGAAAAGAACGGGTCTTTAAGCTGTAGCTTTAGCTCGAAGATCTGGTCTTTTACGTTAGCTCGGAGATCTGTTATTTTCAGCAAGCGACACCCTGGTTGCCATGGACTTTTAAATTGCGTTATGTGTGCAGGGCCGATGTTGCGAAAGCGGGACAGGGTTGTTTTGTTAAGGTGTAAGTGTCAGTCAAGGTTTTCCATAAACCCCTATCAAGTCTTATTTCTTAAATAACAACTCCAGCTACATTGAAAGAACACATCAGGAACATTCTCGGTTTGCCTGGACTCTTTCTCAAATCTCGCAGATATGTATGTCATTTACTCTTTAAGTACAGTGTAAACTTGGCAAACCGTCCTAGCGTTCTTTTATTATCGTATCTCCCCAGGAGGTGATCATTTGGCTTGCAGTCCTCGTTTTATATTCCTTTTGATTTCTGTATACTGAATATAGCACTACAATAAACTTGAGACTCTAGAGATGGTTTCATTTTTAACTATCCTATTTCAAAAAAACTTCCGAACAAAATGGAAACAAACCCAACGTTGTGGATTTCAAAAAACTTGTATCTATCAGCGTTAAATTCTTGAAGGCAACATAAAATGTTTGTTTTTTTCTCTCTCTCTTTCCCTCCGACAGGATTGGAGGTAAAGTATGCCAATATGGCCGGCTGACAAAGCAGCCACCCTTTGTGTGGTGAAGACAACAAGGCCACTCCCGCGTTGCATGATGGGAGATGTGGTCCTGCAGCTTCAGCCACCCCTCAGGTTCACTAGTCTATGCAGCAGAGCGGATGAGGAAAACCAAAAACGCTCGTTTAAATTGGGAAGAGGAAGCAGAAGAAAAAAAGGAATCAAGGAAGGAAGTCTTCACCTTTGAAAAAAAGGAAGAAGGCAGGAAGTCACATGATGAGATGTGGGGTCGGGGGGTGGGGTGGTACGGGTCTTCGCTCAGGCACGGCTTGGTTTCTGACGGGGTCTTTTTCCCAGTGCGCCCTGGGAAGTGCGGTCCTCAGCTCTCCAGGCTCATGAAGGCCACCACCTGCTCCAGCTTGAAGGCTAGCCTCTGTTTCCTGGCGCCTTCGTCCTGTTCCAGTGCACACACCACCTGTAACACACACACACACACACACACACACACACGCACGCACACACGCACACGCACACGCACACGCACGCACACAAATTATCACTGTGCAGGAGGATGCTAAACGCACACCAGTCTTAGTAGTGGTGCCAACTCACGGCAGAAACAGCTAAAGAGTTAAGTCTTAAAAAGACAAAAGAGTGGCCGCACATACTGATAGCCAAAGTGCCGATTATTTATTAGGATGCAGAGTAGGAACCAACATTTCAGCAGATACAAGCGCCTTCTTCAGGGTCCTACCTATTCAAATTATCCCCTGAGCAAGCAGGAAGGCTCTATTAGCTCAATAGTAAAAAAAAAAACAATGTCAGCACTTGCACAGGAAATTTGGGTTCAAATCCAGGTTAAAAGAGGAAGTCACATAGTACAGCTTTAATACTTATTTTGTGTGTGTGTGTGTGTGTGTGTGTGTGTGTGTGTGTGTGTGTGTGTGTGTGTCTGTATTAATTAATTAATTAATTAAATACATTAAAATAATAATAATAATTAACACCCGCTTTAAACACATTGTTTCTTACCTCCTCAGCATATTTCGCAACGTAGGAGTAGATCTCGCTGAGGGAGCTCATAGAGTTGAACTCATTCATGTGCATCCTACTCTGCTCCGCCAGGTAGGCGTTCATGTCCTGGTCGCTGATAACTTGCATCTTATTGATGTCAGAGTAATATCTGGACAGAGAGAGAGAGAGAGAGAGATAATACAATTTTACTACTCACACAACAACAAACACACACTTTCACCTTTTTCTACGAATGAAAGAACGCTCGTCCCAAAACTCGCCCTGGGCCCTGCTCGCCTGGTGCCCACTCCGAGGTATCCCTAAATGTAGTGTCAGTAAAACAATGCCATAACAGTCTTAACTTAACTATGACTTATGGCTTAACCTACGTCATTCCTAATCATAGCCTCAGTAAAACTATGCCTCTGTAAAAATGGGGCTCTGTGAGTGTTCCGGTTACTGTTTGTAGAGAGACTACAACATACTTAACCTGACACTGCCAGATCCAAGAAGCTTGCTACACAAATTTGTTTCACAGCTTATTGGGATCTGGGATCTCGGAAGCAAATTCGATGACGGGGCTGTTCCCTTTTTTCAAGATACTTGGTAGATGATTGGATGGGACCGTCTGTCTATCACCGTGTGGGCGTGCAAACACAACCAATCATATTGACGTGTCTATATAGCTTCACATCCGGTTTCGCACATATCCCGCCCTTAGCTCACGCTGATTGGTTCGAACCACGGAGCGGTTCGGTGTTAGCTCAACTCCCTGAGAGATCCCAGATGGTTGCTGTGTTGGGGAACATGGTTACCCAATACCGCCCCCATCTGGCTCCCACCAAACCAGAACTTGTTGTCTGGTTTCGGCTGGTTGAACAAGAACAAAACATCAAATGATAAGAACTTCGGCAGAGGCCTCGCCAATGTTCAGTTCTGAAGTTCTTGCACCAACTAGCTTAAATGTTGAGTGTGATTGGCCTGACAACTCAATGCGCTGGTGATTTATGTTGTTTTGTTAAAGTAACTCATTAAAACAAGTTTCAGACGGAAGCTTTACAGCATGCTAGAATGCAATCAGGCAGTCACTGTCAGCAGCAGCTGTGCTGTCCCTGTCAACTGCTGTAATTAAGGCCAGTTATTTACATATTAAATGCATGTGGCAACCAGTGTTCCACACCGCTGGACCAGGCATACATTAGTCCGACTTACCAATAGGCCAACATACGTGGTCGGTTAAGACTCGCCCGTGGTGCCGACACACGTGGTGTATATATATATATATATAGGACTAAAGTGGTTAATGTATATGTTGTAATTCTAATCTAAATCTACTAAGTCACAAGTATTACGGTTCTCAAATAATTGTAGAGGATATATAGCACCATATTTGCCGCTTAGATGTATAGTGGAGTAGAAGTATAAAGTATGTGAAAATTCGATATACTCCAGCAAAGTAAAACTACCTCAAAACTGTACTTTACAGTAATTGAGTAAATCTACTTTCCACCACTGCTGCACGGAATTGGCAGGATATCACACAGCAGGTGTGTGGCAGTGGGACGCATGGATCAAAGCAAAATCAAATCTCACGACAGAAAATATGTTGTATGGCCCAATAACTCCTATTATGTGATTTGTGAAACCGTGGGAAGGAGCGCTCACACATACACTAGCGTTGTTTCCTAAACAATTAAAACAATTTGTAAAGTTAGGATGATTTTGTCATTATTGGCAACCCAGGGGGGAGAAATCACAGACTGACGCCCTTGTTTTATATGAAATATCCGAGACCATTAGCATTTATGGAAAATGCTTTGAAAACAGCCGGTTTTAGACACATTGATAGCTTGTAGATCGATATTGTTTTTCTGTGACCAATCTATGGACGACAAACATTTTGCTCTGGTCTTTAAGTGGTTAAAACAATAGAAAATAAAATGCAAATAAAAAAAAAGTCAATTTCACTTCATATTTGCCAGTGTGTTGCAACCTCTCAAACAGCAGAATGACAGACGGCTTTTGTGGTGAATTCATCATTGTCTGGGGAAGTACAAATCCCACATCAATACCAGGTCACTGTCAGATATTTCTGGACTGACTGGGTGAGACTTCAATTCAAATCGCTGTGGGATTAGAGAGATGGATCTCATCACACAGCCAACAGCATTCTGACTCTTCATGTTAAACTGCTGAATATGCAGGGGGGGGGGGGGGGGGGTGCGTCTAGTTGTTGATTTTCATTTACAAACATATGCAAATGGTTTCCTTTTTTGCTGCATAGTCACGACTCAATCTGTGAAGGTTCAGGAGAGAGGATAAAATGTAAAAAAAGGCATAGAAATCCAGAAAACACCCGTAAGCCGACACACATTGGTGTTTTTTTTTTTTTTTTTTATGTCTACAGCCAAAATATAATAAAGGCCTTTTACATACAAAATCCACCTTTAGTGCTGGACCATATTTTGTATGCCTTTCTGACGTACGTTTTTTCTCTCTTCAATGTAGGATTTTCAAGGCTTTACAACTCTGGAAATATGAGCGCTGTCCATTGTAATCACCATCCATGCAAAGTTCCGATGCCATTTGTGATTTTGTCTCGCATCGCTCCCGACATGTAGGCCTAAACATTTCTGGCTAAAGACGGTGAACATGATGGAAAATCACTGGATTGCCTGGCAAAGGTTAGCTACACTTTGCTGCCACCTGGCAATAAAATAGTTAAATATGGAGATACAAGGTTTCTGCCCTTTTCATGTTTTCTCTTATTTTTTCTTTCATTAATTAATGCCCTATTTGACACTTTGTCAAAATGACAGTTCACTTCAACTTTGTGACGCACGAAACCTGCTGTATTCTATAACATATGGGAGAAGTTCTTGGACTTCATTAAGCGAGGTGATATTGAAGAGGCTTTGGATGTATAGTGGTTAATTGGAGTAGTCAGCTATGGGGTGGGGGTAGGGAACTGTGATGGACATTGTGCATTTGTTTGTTTAACTGTATGTTTTTGTTGTTATAAAATATAAAATAGTTCTGTATTTATGGACATTTCCTGATGTTTCTTCGAAGATTTTGTTTTGTATTTGTGCTGCCATGAGGATGTGGGGGGGGGGAATATATGTGAATAATTGTTTTGAAATTCCAGTTTGAAAAGTTTTAACAAGGCCAGTAATAATGATACGACAGCAGATCAGCACATCACAGTAAAAAAAGTAGACGAAATTAGTTTTGTGCATAGTTCCCATCGTGCTTTCCAAGGAACAAATAAAGGGAAGTACAATGTACTGTACAAAGTACAAAGTACAATGTACTGTACCCAGGAATTTCACTGAAATCCTTCATGCATGGCATGCACCTCCAGTATACATCCTGTACAGCCTGTACACCTTTTACGTCCAAATGCAACTGAGAACCACAACTGACACACAGCATGAGGGAACTTGCAGCCACACTGCAGATATAACTGCAAATATAGCCTATAGGTCAGTGTTCACCCAATTTTGGACGATGCATTTAACCTCCCTCTGTGCCAGGGACCGCCGGCCGTAAGAGAAGATTTGTGTCTTAAAAATCATTCAAAACATTTTGACAAATTATTTTAGATTTTACTCCCCCACGTCCAACACACTCTCACTGCCCAAGCGGCCTATTGTGAGTGACTTCTTAGGACAAATGTGACCAAACATCAAACATTTGACTGGAAGGGGCGGTAACCTCTCCTTCCAGTCATCTGGTGCCATTCCAGGCATGTCTGCACTCCAGGCGGTGCCATTCTCAAACCCTAGTGCCATTCTCAAACCCAAAACGTAAAAGGGTGAGCCATGAGGGGCACCACAGAGCGAGCCGTTTCCGATATACAGTAGGGACAGAATCGTAACCAATGTAAAATTCGAGTCACTTCCTGCTTCCTCTTCAAAAATGCACGCACACGCACGCACACGCACACACACACACACACACACACACACGGACAGATGAATATGGGCCCTTAGCCCAAAGCCCCTCATTTGGTTGCAGACATATATTGTTGTCCTGAGGGTCGGTGAGTCACATAAACACCTCTGAACCGTTTCACAGACTCCCATCTTTTATTCAGAACCTCCTGCCCCTCTCTCTCTTCGCCGCCAAATAAATGTAATAAAACTCTCATTTTTAACAAATTACCCACCTCTACTGCATGAGCCACTCTCATAAAGCAAACCCAGCTCTCCCACAAACCCGCACACACACACGCGCGCATGCACACGTGCATGTGCAATTTGTACTTCTTGTGCAGCCCTGGGCGATGACATTCATCCCACTGTGTTGTAATTTGGAACAGTTCTCCGTACGGCTCCATAGATCACAATGCTGCCACATACGCCATTGTGTGGTGGGGTGGGTATGAAACATGCCATTCTGATGCTTTCACTCACATTATGACATCCCCCCCCCCCCCCCCCCAACACACACACACACACACACACACAGTTCCATTTGTCTTCCTCGTGTCCCCACTGTGCTTCACAGGCCAACACACACGCACATGCACACACGCACACACACACACACACACACAAACAAAGTACATTTACAGTACATTTGTAATGTACTTGAGTATCTGTGTATACTTTAGTTGAGTATTTCGAAAGGGAACAGTACCATATGAATCAACCACTTAAGTCTTATTTCAGTCTACAAGCTCGCGATATGACGCAATGCGACACATTTTGTACATATGCTTTTTTTTACATTTCAATACACATTCATAGTACATATGTAAAGCATGTACCTTTCAATAGGCTACTTTAACTCAAGAACACATTTGACACAGCAACTTCCATTTTTACTCATTTACTCAAGAAATGGGGTTGACTTCATTAATTGTCTTACATGCCACACCAATAAACTGATCATTATGAATTATTATTAAAGGATGATTAAGTATAATTGGTCCTTACTAATGTAGAAAAAAAAGGTACCATATCATGAGCATTTGTGAGGATCAATTATATGAAGATAGGTTGAAAATGGGTGGTGAAGTGGTCCTTGAACTAATTCAGCTGTACATTGTGTGCACGCACGCACGCACGCACGCACGCACGCACGCACGCACACACACACGCACACACGCACACACGCACACACGCACACACGCACACACACACACACACACACACACACACACACACACAGTATGAATCTCACCTCTCCACCCAGCTCTTGTAGCTGGGGATGTCCTTGGCGTAGAGCAGCTTGTTGCTGGGCGAGTCCTTTCCGAGGCGATGTTCTGAGGTGGAGCAGGAGTCCATGAAGGTCTGCGCCACCACGGACAGACAGGCGTCTGTGATGCTGCTCTTGTGGATGTCGAACACAAACTGTGGGTTCTTGATCACGTTCACCCAGAAACGCAGAGGTAGGCTGAGAGAGACACACACACACACACACACACACACACACACACACACACACACACACACACACACACACACACACACACACACACACACACACACACACACACACACACACACACACACACACACACACACACACACACAATTCAATTCAATTCAATTCAAAGGGCTTTATTGGCATGAGAAAACATACGTTTACATTGCCAAAGCAGAAAGAACAAAACAATACAGCAATACAATCAAAACAAAAATTATGTACTTTGAAGGTCAGAATCTTCAATAGATCAACTTCTGTGTACCAAGATAACTCGATGCAGGTATAGTGCAGGAATATACACAATGATTAGACTTTAGGGTGGTTGTGTTCCATTTGATATCCTTCTCCTATCACAGCAACTCACAAATCTTGCTGCTGTGTTTGCACATTGTTGTACTTCGCCCAGCACACACACACACACACACACACACACACAGGTTAAAGCACTGCAGTACATGTATACGAAACAAAACAATGTGGCACATGAATCATATTATATATATATAATTTTGATGTTCTTTGTTGGTTTCATGTTAATGTATATTTTCAGACATTTAACTGTCAGTACTTAGTAAACTTGACCGTTCACGATCGTGGACTGCTCTTTTTTCCCTCTACACCAAACCCTTTTGGAAATGCATGTATCTAATTCATTTCCATCACCAGAAGCAAGGATAAAACTCTATCCCCACTCCCACCTGCATTAAAAAATAATGACCAAAAGAGGGGGATACCCAAATCAGAGGCATAGTTTATTTTATGTATTCTCTATTTGGATCCCCATTAGCTTCCACAAAGTGGTCGTTAGTCTTCTTGGGGAGCTGGGGGGATGCAGGTGATAAAAAGCGGATGCCCCCCCCCCCCATATCACAGAATCAAACCATGGCTACATTGATCCAGGCAGGTGGACATGAACTTACTATGAGCTTCACAGAGCTATACTACACAGGCCCCTGCTGTTAGCCATGGAGTCTGCTTAATGTGTGCGTCAAATTCAATTAAGTCTTTTATTTTTTTAAAGCAGACGCTGGCAGAGATGCTTTCCTTGTTTCCAGCTGTGGCCACAGGGGGTCCTCACCCCCACACATCACACACACACACACACACACACACACACACACACACACACACACACACACACACACACACACACACACACACACACACACACACACACACACACACACACACACACACACACACACACACACACACACACACACACACACACACACACACACACACACACACACACACACACACACACACACAGGTTCATATTGTCTTATTTGTGGAAGTGGGGCTCTATTCTCTTGCCTGTCCAGAATAATAAAAACATACAAGTCTGTTTATTTGCCCGGCTTGTTTTCTGCCAGAAAGACCGTGTGTGCACATGTGTGTGTGTGTGTGTGTGTGTGTGTGTGTGTGTGTGTGTGTGTGTGTGTGTGTGTGTGTGTGCGTGCGTACGTGCACGTGCTTCCGTGTTGCAGTGAAAATGGCTCAGGTGGCTTTGAGAAAGAGCTGAGTGCGACTTGGATCTCTATCTTACTGTTTTGGCTGACGCAGCAGAATAAAACAAAGTGCAGCCCGCAGATCGCATGGGAGTCGTACAGTGCGCTGCAACATGCAGAAGATGAGTTAACCAAGAAAAGTAATACAAACGCAATCAATTAACACTTAGCCCGCTAGCATTTATTGAAAAATTAGGATCTAATTCACGCCAGATTTATGTTGGTGCACTGGAGAGGTCCACATCGTCGGCTCTGTGCCATCAAAGAAACGTTGTTTTGACCAAAAATGCCATCTGGTATAAGGAATAGGAGATACAGGCGATTGAAAGAAACAGATAGAATGGATTATTATCGGGACGACGATCTAAAGCCCAACACACACCGGCTCCGTCCGACGTGACGCGTTGCCGCGCGGCGCCGCCTGGAAAATAGAACTGGTTTGAGCTTGTAGATCTGCTACTTTTGCTAAGTTTGAATTTGTATCCTGTTTCCACCCGGCAGAGACGATATTCTGGTGCGAATTAACACTCACTGAAAATATCTGATCTACAAGGTCACAATGCAATGCGACGTGCGCTGTGACCTCGGCTATTTTCCGCAACGATATTTAGTGCAGAGGACAAACACGAGGAGGCATATGGCCCTGGGAGACTCCAGTCAACTAGGGTTTAGTTTAGTGTTTTAAACTATTCAGACTTAAAAGCTAACAAAATTATTTAGAGAAGGAAGGGAAAAATATCAGCATTTATTACTTTAATCTAGGACAATAATCTAGTGGGATTATAAGAGTGAAGATCAAAGGGATATTAAAGATGAGATTAAATGGAAAATGCCAAATCCATATCAACTTGGGGTCACTGACATGTAAGTGTTTGAGAACCGCCACTGTTATAAATGCCAGCGCGGCATGAGAACAAAGCTCCATCCCCGTGGAGATCCAGAGAGCCCCATCAGCACCACCCCGTGTGTGGTTCCACTCAAAACCATGCAGGGCTACTCCTTTTTTCCATTGAGATTTACAAAAATATTGATATCAATATTAGTATTATTATAATATTTTAAGCCTAGAATCAAGCCATCCTGCAGGATCCTGGTTGATTCATGACCATAACAGCTTTGATTCTGTGAAAATATTTGAATATTGAATTATATTGTATTTAATAAATACCCTTTTTTCATGGTTTCATGGTCATGATTCACAAAGATCCTGGATGTTTTGATTCTAGGCTTATTATATGCAATAATTAAGATTTAATTTTTTTTGTGAAATCTCTAAAACATTTTGTTGTTGTAATGGAACCAGAAAATGTCCGCCACTGCTATGCCATGTGGGGGGAGGGGTGGGGGTCTGGCAGTTGAAGGAGAGCCTGGGGGTTGGGCGTTGGGTGGGTGGACGCATCACGAGGCCTGCTGCGATGGCATGAACTTAATGGTGTGTGTGATGAAGATGGGCTCCACCAGTTTAATGGGACAGGGTGGGGTGGGGCGGGGCGGGGGAGCCCCCAGAGGGACCCCAGCAGCGCGAGGGAACGCACCCCGCTTCTGTTCTGTCAGATGGAATTGAAGGCTTTTGTTGTGGCCAAGACTGCAGGCTTTTTGGCGGGCGATTAAAGGGTTATGGTGCACACATGCAGGGAGAAGAGGGATGTTTTGCGCGTGTGCGCGGACTGCACACACACACACGCACACCCGCGCACACACACACACACACACACATACACAGACACACACACACACACACACACACACACACACACGCACACACACACACGCGCACACACACACACACACACACACACACACACACACACACACACACACACACACACAATAAAAGCACCACATGCAATGACACCCATGGCAGCATCAGCACTAACTGCTTTGCACACAAACGTGTGTGCGTGCACGTTCATATAGTCTCAAGCACGGAAGCTCTAATCATGAGCAAGTGTTAAAGCAAATGTGAAGCCTCGATCCTCCCCACTTCTGTTTCGTCTATATAGTCGCGTAAATAATAATAGCTTGCTTCTTAGCAGAAATGGAAATGATAACAAAAAATGGAAAGATATTTAAAAATATATTTTTCCGTTAACAGATGCCAACTTCGTGTTCGGATTTCGGGAAGTGTAGTTCCAGCCTCTGGCATTCGGAGTTGGAGATTGTGGTATAGTTGTCTGCATGGCTACGTGAAACTATAGGGTTTTACATTTAGGTTATAGGTCTGGGTAGGAAACCTGACCTGTTGCTTGGGCAAAGAATATGTGCAAATAAAGTGTTGCCTATACACCAGATAAAAATAAGAAAATAATTATTGGAGGAAAATAAACAATGTATTAATGTGTGTGTGTGTGTGTGTGTGTGTGTGTGTGTGTGTGTGTGTGTGTGTGTGTGTGTGTGTGTGTGTGTGTGTGTGCGTGCGTGCGTGCGTGCGTGCGTGCGTGCGTGCGTGCGTGCGTGCGTGCGTGCGTGCGTGCGTGCGTGCGTGCGTGCGTGCGTGCGTGCGTGCGTGTGCGTGACTATTGTATAGTTGCTATTCATCACAGTCATTTCATTGAGAGTCTTCATGTAAGAACCACCCACTGAGCTTTCAGAAACACTTAACCAGCGCCGCAAATGGCTCAATAACACCTACGCAGCAAGGCATCAAAATTTGGAACATAAGGTAGAGTAAAATGGCCCTTTTTCCTGTAGCCTGACACATGGATTTACATTTAATTTCACTCCATTATTCAGTCTGAAACAGTATTGCCAAGTCTGCTTATTATAAAAAGCGACTTTGGGCTTGTTTTTCTATAAAATGGGTTGTGTTTGTTTAGTTATTTTTTCCTAAAAATGTAGATGATTATTTGGGCTTCCTGACCTGCTATTTTCAGTGATTAAGTAGTTTTCAGTTGATTAAGTGCATGGTTAATGGTTCCATAAACAAAACAGGTTCTTATTGAGCCATAATGATGAACACGAAGTACCATTGACTAAATAAAATGGTGCTTTAGTAGGTGATGGTTCTCCATAGAACCATATGTCACCAAGTACGAATTCAAGGTTCAAGTTTGTTCTTTAGTGTTACACCTTGTGTACAGGTACATAACAGTAAAACGTTATTTTTGTTTGGCTTCCTTACAGACAATGCAGCGGCATAGATAGCATAACATTCGAAACAACAAAAACACAGCAAGCTTACAGTATATAGCAAACAAAGGGACCGAATAAATGGTGCATAAGGAGGATGAGCAGTGATGCATGCTGGGACCAGTGGTCTAATGAGATATTAGTGGACATTTAACTCCCACTGAGTACCCCCCCCCCCCCCCCCCACACACACACACACACACAGAACCACCTCCACCCTCCCCCATCTTCTCCATCTCTCTGTCCTCCCTCCATGGCTTTAGTTAACCTCCGCCAACCTCTTCTTCCAGGAGCGCCGCTGACCAAAAGGTCAATAATGGGTTTAATTAATCAGCGGAGATTAATTTGGAAGTCCCGCTTCCTCTCACCACCTCACCGAACACCACCGTTTGTCACCATAGGCAATTTCCTATATGGGCGACGGACGGGGTTTGGTGCCCCCGGTTTATCAGTGATAATATGGATGGAGTTGCGGCCGGCCAATTGGATTAGCCCCCTCGTGGATTGGTCTCTAATGAAGATTACACACCCCTGTGGTTAATGGATATTAGGGAGAGCTGGCATGCGGTGCCGTTTGGCACGCGGGCAGAGAGCCGACGGACGCAGCGCCGATGGACAGAGGGCCTTGGCACTGCAGCAGTGTGCCAATGCCTTTCTTATTTTGCGTGTGTGCGTGCGTGCGTGCGCCACTCACCAGTTACTTTTCCATGTGTGTCGGACGTGCGGATCGTGGATGTTGTGCTTGTCGGCCTGCTCGTCCAGGAAGTCGAACATGTACTTGATGGCGAGGGGCAGGGCGCTGCCCCGATGCGCCGTGCTGAAGATGGTCTCAAACAGGTCATCCACAAACTTCTGTAGCGTTCCCTGCGGAGACGAAGACATATTCCACATATAATGCCAACCGATTTAAAAAGGCACATTTAAATAATATTTTATTCCACATTTTTTTAACCCATTTTTTCACCCATGTGGGCACTACTCTCCCTCTGCCAACCTGGGGAGAGCCCTGAAATGAGCTCATGCTTCCTTCAATGCATGAGGAGTGAGCAGGCCGCTTCTTCCAACCAGTTCCTTTCCCCTCCATCAGGCGCCTCCGGCTGACAAGGGGGAGGCAGTTTAGAGACCAGGATTACTGCATGTTTTTTTGGGAGGGTACCTACCCTAGGCCTAGGGGACATGGGGAGAACATGCAAACTCCACACAGAAAGGCCCTTTCGCCAACCCCACCTAGGGTATGGGCGCTGATGACATGAGGGAGAGAACACGCCCCCAGCGCCCCAATGAAGTCAATTATGTTAAGTAGCCAGACCCATAAGGTCAAGAGCCTGTCTCCTCTATCCGTAGCATGTTTCCAGGACATGCATGTCACAGGGACTTAACCCCAATCCGACCCTTGAGTGTTTGGTATGTTACCTTTCCTCTGATTGTTTTTTATTTCACCCTTTATCCCTAGTAGGGTCCCATGAAGTTGTTTGGTTTTTATGCCAATGTTTTGAAACACTGTATACCACTTTGAGGTTTGCGAAAATGTAAAGTGCATTGTAAATTATTATTGTCTGTTTTTCTTTTAAAGTGGTAAAGGAGTCTGAAATCAATCAACCTACTAGGCAGGGTGCTGGATTAAACAAAGTCACAAGTAAATAAATGAAACAATCCGCACACCATTTTCTGCTCCGAGATTTCCGAGAAGTGGTAACGTTTCGAGCCGTAGCCCTTCTTCAGACCTTCACAAGGAGTAGACAACAATACATATACAGGTATACTGTATGTACACATAGTGTGACATGCCACAAGATCAGTCTCAATCAATGTCACCGGTCAGGTGACATATTGACAAGTGTTCTCAGAAGAAAGGAAGACTCTACTGTTTTTTAACTGAGCATATAACTATAAGGTATTGTGTTGTCCCTGTTTTTTGCTTACATTTAGAGTAGACAAGAGGCGCCTCTTAGGTAGCTATATGATGGCTTTGTCAGCCTGAGTTGTGTACGTGTACAATGTCTGTAAATTGTTGGGATAAATATGAATGTATAATGCAATGCATATACATTGAGATTTGTACTTAACACTTGTCAATGTCACCTGACCGATTGGGACTTTACTTGTTTTTCTTTTAACTCTTTTCTAATAATGTCCATAATGTACGGTGTCATTTGTTCACTATAGGGCTCATGCCATTATACATGTGATCTCAGACTGTGTAAGTCTCTCTGCATAAGAGCGTCTTGATAAACGTCTTAAACTGTAAATATGTAATCTGCTCGGCTGTGTTGAATATCTGTTTACTCATTATTGATATTACAATCTCATATCCTGGTTCTGCTAAATCTTCATGCCAGCTTTGATACGCGGAAACTGTTATTTCACAGCTGACGTATATTAATAATAAGAATAAGAATCTATGAACAGGAGACGTGTCTCTTCCTAAGCCGCTTTGTGATACCGGATTAACTACCCCCGCTGCACCGTTGACCCTAATTTGATGAAACGTCGACTTTATGGAGGGAGAGAGAGAGAGAGAGAGAGAGAGAGAGAGAGAGAATCTAATCCACTTGTAACGAACAAGGAGATCCTGTAAGGATGAACAGAAGGAGAGGAGAGCATGCACCGCAGCGAGCAATGGAAAAATGAAATCACACGATAAGAGGTTTCCCTATCGGAGCGAGCGAGGGAGGGAGAGAGGGGGTGTTGATGGTGGCAGATGAGTTAACCACTTACATCCCATTATCCGATGTATTTGTGGGGAAGAACAGCTAACCGACTATTTGGTTCTCAACCAGTGGTCCGGGGACCACCAGTGGTCCTTGAAGGGGTTCCGGGTGGTCCCCAGTTAAATGATGGAGAGTTGATAACCAAATGGACCCTTATAGATCTTTAACTCTTGAGAGTGTAATTATTGTTATTATTGATCAACGTTTGCCTTTTGTCTCTCCTAATGGTACCAACATCAATACAGCATGGGATTGTGGACAACAGCTTCCATCCAATGACCAAAATATTATTTCGTTTTTTAGCCTGAGAGGCTAAATGGCATCAAATGGTGGTCTGTGGCTCAAATGTGGATTAAATAGGCCTAATGGGCCTTGCTTGATATAAAAAAGGGTTGAAAAACACTGGGCTAGACGGATTAGGCTTCTGGTGGACCACATGAAGATGAATGCACGTTTATATCGATGATGTGTCGCGACATCACAGGTACGGACTATACGAAGTGACCTTGAGGTCCCTCCAATGTGTGTGTGTTCATAGTACTGATGCATGCTGGGAACGCCTGCTGGATGGGATTGATCTGTGCAAGGACACATGCCTTCATCATCATCATCATCATCATCATCATCTGTTATCTGGACCTCTGCCCTCCCCGACACCTGCCCTGTCAGTGTCAGTACATGCACACATATACAGTATACAATAAACATAATGTGTTCAGGCACACTCAAACACATGGACACTCACACATGCACGCGCACACACACACGGGGGGGGGGGCACACAGCAGCCCCATCAGAGTGACAGTGATGCAGCTAATATGGAGGATGTCAGTGTGTGTGTGTGTGTGTGTGTGTGTGTGTGTGTGTGTGTGTGTGTGTGGGGGGGGTTATTTATTGACGAGGTGAAAGTCAAAAGCAGTCAATTAGACTTCCTGTCCCTCCACACATTGCTCACCAAGAGAGATGAGCGGGAGATCAAGTGTTATTTCACCGGAACAATCTGTCTGCAGCGCGCACACGTCTCACACATAAGAGGTCTGTGTGCGTGTGTGTACGTGTGTGTGTGTGTGTGTGTGTGTGTGTGTGTGTGTGTGTGTGTGTGTGTGCGTGCGTGCACAGAAAGGTGTCATTGCTCTCAGATTGGTGTGACTCATGGAGCCACTCAAGCCTGTTTCACACTCTGATAGAGAGAGAGAGAGAGGGGGAGAGAGAGGCATTAATCTCCATTGCTGATGGGTGGGCGGGCGACAGGAAAGGTTTTTTTATTTCCATACAGCCTGGATATTGTCGTTGAAACCTTGAGAACCTTTTAAATCCATACCATGTCTATATTTAAGTTATTTATGTCGTCTCCGGTAATCTAACGCCATACGTCATCATGCTACAGTAGTGTCAAACACAACCCAGCTTGTAAATATAGCCTACGATTAAATCTTGAAAGTGTCAGAATAATTTAGATTATTATTATTTTTCTAATCTTGCACAATGGAGTTTGAGAAATGAAGCCTGCGATAGTTCATATAGAGGCACGTTATAGTCAGAATGCCTGATTAATCAGCCAAGCATCTTCGTCATTCACATCTCAGCTGATCATTACGTCACACACGCGCCATACTCTTTGTATTGAGTTGTGCTTGAAATGTACTGTAATTCTGCAAACAGTTAATAAATATTTCAATCAATCAATCAAAAACTCAAATCTTTGCTTCTGGGGAGGTCCCTGGAACAACATATTTTCAGATCGGGGTCGGTGGGCAATTACATATAATTTCTGGGGTCCTTGACATGAAATATTGAGAACCACTGATATAGAAACATTTTAAAAAGACAGGCCTAAATGGGTTAATGGGCTAAGAGTGGGTGGGTTATTTGCATTCAGCTGCTTGATCAAAAAGTCCCTTTTCCCTCCAAACCAATTAAACTTTTTTTTCCCTGTCTGAAGACGTTTATCATTTGACGCACATTCACAGAAGTCCATTTTCACAGCCTATTTTCTATTTTGGCCTGATAGCATCTATTCTAAGAAGCACCTTGGGCGTCTTCACAGGGTCTGTACTGCGTCAAGACAATTATTGATAGTCAGCGGCGTCAACAGAACAGTAATGAAAAGAGAAAACAAACATCAAATATCTTTGTCACGCAGAAGTGGAATTTAAATAATCTCTTCGCACCGCGTGACTCAATCAAAGGAAACGGGAAGTTCTAAAAACTAAGTGAGCTGCAGTAAAGAATATTGTTCATATAGTAAACATCAGCAAAAAGATGTGACTTTCATATTCAAATATAACTTTTTTTGTCCACTACAGTGTCAGTACAGTATGTACTGCACATTAAAATATACAAGACCGGTGCCTGGCTGTATAGAGCACAGAGTCAGTAACGATGGAAGTTGGAGATCCATGCCCCACCCGGCTATGCAATACCCGTTCCACCCATCTGTCGGTGTCCCTTTTATGCCCGTATACTGTATGGAGATTTCTGGATCTGTCTCTCTGTGTCCCTTCATTCCTATGGAGTTCTGTGTCAGGCATGCCCAAACATGGAGTGTTGTGATGTCAGAACAGGCCAGCTCCATATATGGACCCTGGGCAAGGGCCCAGTCCAGATCCCGGGCAGAGGCCTTTTGTGGCAGTTCTCGAATTCGAAGTCGGTGGGGCGAACGGTTCTCGAGTTACGTGGATTACACACGTACAGACAGAGATATATAGATCTATATTTTAAAAAGACAATATTAGACTTCTACCGTACGTATGTGGTACGGATACATTTAATATATGCTCTAATGTGTTTTACAATATCTACCTGTACATTCCAGTAAGACCAGTAATACGCCCTGAGGGCAAAAAGCGTACACACATCCGTCTATGCGTGTAAGCTTAGAGCTCCCACTGCCCCCGCTGCCACACTTAGATCTCCATATATGGAGCTGACCTGTTCTGACATTCCATGTGTTGATCTGACCTCATCAAACCCTGTACACTCAAGACACGCTCCATATAATTATGGCCAGCAGTCTGCTGTCACCCAGGCGGATGTGTGCACACAACCTTGCCGCCCTCAGGCGTTTTAATGGTTGTATGCTTTGGGCATACATTTTGTCCAAGTGTAAATATGTAAATACTAAAAAACCTAAAAACTAAAAAAAGTAAAGTGCTTCACCGTTTCACTCTAAAACTGTGCTGGCTCCTTCATTTGCATGCGCCTCTACGCTCAACAGCCTGGTATAATCCTTTTATGTTACAAACTCATCACTAGACCCAAAAGGGTTTCGTAACACTCATCGAACCCACAGCCTCCGGCCGGCGGCCAGGCACTTGAGACTAGAGGGTTTAAGATGAGCGTGCGTTTGTTTTTTTACCTTGGTGGCCAGCAGTCGCGTCAGGTAGATCTCGGAGACCATCTTGCTGCCGCGGTCGCCCTCCTTCTGGTCTCCATGCTCGTGGTTCTTCACCAGGTGCCACACCTTCACGCCGCTCTCCAGGTCCGGGGTGATCATGGGCGTGCGAGAGCGCAGGCTGTCGGGGCTGCCCGTGTATTTGATCATGTTCTCTGTGTGACAACCAGACAAGAACAATACTTAACCCATTCTGACCTGAGATCAGATTCTAAAAATGTCTTCTACATCCTGACAGTTTTCATTCCGACCTGAGATCAGATTCTAAAAATGTCTTCTATGTCAGTCGCTCTTCGATTTAAAAAAAATAGCAGACCTACAAGCTCGCGCTATGAGCGTCTCTTCAGAGAAATAAAGAAAAAACAAATGCAAAAAACATTAAAACAATAGCAAATACGGCAGTGAATCAGGCAAAACAGAGAGGATATGAATAACACAGAGAATTATGAATCCACTAAAAGCAAGAGAGAAGGAACAGGTCTTGAGCTGTGCTTTAAAGCTCTCTTTAACTGTAACCCTATATATACACATGGGCCACAGAGTGCCAAGATCCTGAGGTCACTCACTCATCCCCTGGTTTGCGGAAGTAATATCTCTATGGAGAATAGCATGTAGTCATCTTAAAATCGTCTCATATAAGAATTGTGGTCCAAAAATTGTCGGGGAGGTGTCTCTGTATCGTTTACGACAGTAAAGTCACTAATAGTTTAACAAAAATTTAACTAATTTGGCAGCAGTAAGAGCTTTTACATATAGGCTGTTTTCTTTTTTCGTTGAAAAAAATCCTGACTGAAATCAGCCCCAGAACTTCAATCCGTGCAGGAGGTAAACAACAATGGATGGCGGAACAAAGGAAGAAAAAGAGAAAAAGTCTCCATTGTGTGCAACAGATTGATGGCGAAGAAGGGCCGAGCAACAAATCAAAATCTCTGCTTCGGCAGAACCGTGGCAGTCACACGGCTTGGGTCCGATGGTTTCGGGCGTATTTCCAATTTCCAGCTCTGGGAAATTGGATATGAAACTTTTAGGGAGCCCCCCGCGTGTGGTTAATTTTTCATGCCGTCGTCTTCTTCTATGAAGCGCGACACAACGCCGGGCCCCGACACAAAATCGAACAGGTGCCAGGTGGGATGAAATATGCATGGCCCACCCAATGGCCAACAAAGTCCTGATGACATTTCCAAACGCACGGCTCAATGAATGTTTACACAGTGTGAAGAGAATTGATCAGGTTTAAGAATAGGACAGGACTAAAGGAAGAAGAAAGGCAATAACGCAGTGCGTTTTTCACCCACAGAGGAAATCAATGCGGGATACGAGAAAGAGAGAGAGAGAGAGAGAGAGAGAGAGAGAGAGAGAGAGAGACAGAGACAACGAAAAACAGAGGGAAACAGAGAGGGACAGATAAAAGATTGAGGGTAGTGATGGGACGATAATCGTTTGTGTCCTTCATCGTGATAAAAGAACGCTCACAATAATCATATAGCAGGGATTTAACTTTTTCTTCATTCTGAAATTGTCCACTGTCATAAACTAGAATTATTAGTTGAGCTGCAAATTCAGTATGTCTTAGAGTGCATTTCGTACACTCTTGTTTCACTCTACACAAATCGCCGATCTACAAGGTCAAACACAACACATGACGTTGCAACGTGTTGTGAGCGCTCCCCTATAGGGATAGTGGTTAACAAAAGTGGCATTCTATTTTACACAATAGTTGTGACATTAAACAGTTTGACTGGTTTAAACGCGTAACCCACATTTCACTGCCGAGATTGTTGTATTACCTTTAGAGCATACCCTGAATTATTTGGGCTTTTAATCCGTGAAAATCCAGCGAAAAAAGGTTCCTCAGTTTGTTATGATCCGATCGTACCATCCACCATCTTGGTGCACCCGGAAGACGCACACAAGACCCGTCTCCATGAGGCGTTGTACCCCATTAATTTGCATTGGCCTCAATTTCCCAGAAGCCCTAGCAGCCCACAGCATGTTACGATTTCCGGTTTCATCATCAAAACGAAACCATCTAGTCTCTATCTCCGTGGAAAAGACAGAGTTTATTTTTATTTATTACAATACGGCGGATTAAACACATAAAACAAAAGGCGGGTATGTCGTATATAGCAACGACAGTAACCTGGATTAAACCATTCCCGGCAGTAAAACTGTTACATTTCCACATCGTCCCATCCCTAATTGAGAGAGAAGGACAGATAGACAAACACACAGTGTACCCAGACAGTAGCATCAAGAGGCGGCAAGATGGCGCCTAGAGCAGGCGTCTCTTCCGAGTTTTTAAACAGCTGGTGGATGGAAATGACGCTCGTGTGCGGCTTCAGCTTGCAGCTGCAAGTAGAATCCACCAACAGATTAAAAACCCAGAAGAGACGCCTGCTCTAGGCAGCATCGTGCCGCCTCTTGACGCTATGGGTACACTGAGAGAATGTCAGACAGACGGAGTACAAACACACTGAGTAATTGTCCGATATTACAGTCATCATCTTTTCATTCGTTTGTTATTGACTTGTTTTCATTATCAGCATTGTTAAGCTGTTTGGTTATTCATGTCAATAAAGCAATTTGAATTGAAGCAAAATCAATGGAGAGAGAGAGAGAGAGAGAGAGAGAGAGAGAGAGAGAGAGAGACTGCATGTATGAATATGGACAGATCAAACCACTGCAGTGGTTTGACTCATTTCCAGTGTTTTGGTTTCAGTTACATCTGATATTCAGTAAACAATATTTCACTGCGTATAAAAGATATGTGAAAACCATCTCTCATTATGTTTGCTTGTTGTGATTATGCAAACAAATCTGGCAGGCACATTGTTTCTAATCTGTTTTCATTGAAGTGAATGTCCTGCCTTCATTATGTTTAAACTCTGTGTAGCTTACTGCTGAAACGTGCAGCTCACATACATACACCGCAGAGATATACCTGTACATGATTTCACTGTTGCACCCCTCTCTCCTTCTGTCTGTCTGTCTGTCTCCTCCCCATCTCTCTCTCTCTTTCTCTCTCTCTCTCTCTCTCTCTCTTCTAGCCTCATTAGAATAGAAGTCAGTGTTCCCTATCTCTGTGGCACTGGGCCATTGTGTTCAGGGAGAGTTCAAAGTCGCTCTCCAGTTAACGGGCCCGGTTCTGAAGTACCTCACATTCCTGTTTGAAGTCTACCGCCCCTCTCCTACCCTTCCCCGCATAGAGAGAGAGAGAGAGAGAGAGAGAGAGAGAGCCCTGGCATAATTTCTTTCTCATTCACACTCTCCTCATTTGGATCCAGGGAGGTGAGATGGTTATGGAGATGAGACCGTGGCTAATAATCCTGCTGCAGCATTTGATATGCGTGAAGCATTTGTGGCCCGATGCGATGGCACTGAGGGGGGCTTTGATCAGCCTGGAGTCTGATGGCTACTCAGGTTCAAGGAGATTGGGAGTGGGCCGGCCGGCAGACGGACCGGCGACAGGAAGGACAGTCTGACCAGTGATGGAAGATGTAGATCTGCTATTTTTCAATAGCTAAAGCATGACATGATGCTAACACCAAAAGGGGTTCCCGCCCCAAAATGGGTTAAAGGGAAACTTCACCCTTTTTGCAAAAAAAAAATATATATAATATATGACGTTTAGAAGATTTAGAACACAACAAGTTAGAATAATGGAGATAAGAGGACAGCGGACGGTATTTGTATTTATTATTTATGTATAATGCGTACCGTATTTGCTGGCTGACGTCCTGGAAACAGTGGAACTGTTGACAGAGTTGTAGGCTGTCACCTGTTTGGGGACCAGGGCCATCACCGAGTTATCAGGTACCTGAAACACACACACACACACACACACACACACACACACACACACACACACACACACACACACACACACACACACACACACACACACACACACACAACACAGTAAGAAGCAGCGTGGCACTGCATGGTTCCATAAATGAACTCATATCGACACATTTCATATGACTTACCGGTCGGACATACTGTAAGGTGTGAGGGCTGCCTAGCGGCCCGAACTCTAGAACCTCTAGTCTAGCGTATATAAAAATAATAATACAAACAGGTTCCTATCACACAAAGATTTGTGTGATACAAGATTTTCACCTTGTAGTAATGCTGAGGAGCCACCCTAGGGGCCCCACCCCCCCTGCTGAAGGACCCATATTGTGCAGCATTGCATCCAGATTCCATGTCATTACATTTCTCTCCTCAGCGGATAAACATGGAGAATATGTTATTAGCCTGTTCCTGACGAGACCTCCCACGCTCCCTATTCAATAACGCTGTTCCTCTAGGGTCAGGTTATGACAAGCGCACGCACGGGTCGCACGCACACATGGGCACACACACACACACACACACACACACACACACACACACACACACACACACACACACAAATGGGAAATTCCCCTCAATTACCAGTCAGTCAACTGGATTCAATTAACTCGACTGGAATGGAAGCTGCCTCAATGATGCTCCCTTACGATGGAAGAAGTATTCATATGTTTTAATAAAGTATCAACACACTGTAAAAGTACTCTGTTACAAGTCCTGTATTCAAAATCTACTTTTCACATGGCTGAAATATAGGGCTGAAGTGGTTAATATACAGTTTTGGAAATAATCAAAATGTACAAAGTAACGAGTAACTAAAGTTTTTAAATAGTTGTATTTTGATAAAAGTATAATATTAGAGGTAAAAGTACTGGAAAACCACAGCACATATACACCTCCTCTATCTCAACACATGGACCTCTGGCTAGGCTATAGGGTTAATTGAAGTGATTTCTATACAATAGTGCACGTGCGTGCTCGCATGTTCTGATTATATTCATAACATTATTTCTGCCATTCACTGCATGCATAATGTTTCTATCAATCCCAGGGGGAGGTATAGAAAGCCAACCTCTCTCCTTAATCTGACACGAATCTGTACGGCAGCATAATGAATCTGCACAGGACAAGAGGTGTTTGGGGAAATAACACAAGAGGAGGGATATACACTACAGGCGCTTGTCCGGGGGGGGGGGATAGGCATTAAGCACCACGGCCATATTGGAAATATATTGGGCCGTATTGTCCTTACTTCCTATACCAATGATACTAATTAAGGCTCTGTTCCATTCTGCTCAAACAGATGGAAACACTCTGCTACACCAGTCTCAACTCTCAAAGTGTGGTCCAAGAACCCTCATAACCAAATGGCCCCTTGTGAGGCCCTCTGAGAATGTACAAATGGAACCTTATGGACCCTTACAGATCCATTTGGTTCCATTTGTACATTCTCAGAGTTATGGGGGTTATTAAACTGAACAAGTTTGAGAAGCAAGCACTGCAAGGGTGCTAAAATGTAAGACAACATTTCACACAAAACCCTAGAATATGGAGGTAAGAGGTTTCTGCCCATCAGCAACGATATACATATTTTGTAATGTTTTGCTTATTACTTCCATTCCACTATAGCTACGTGTGAAAGACAAACGTACTTCTGACTCCACTACATTTCGGGACTCGGGATCCCTGGGACGCAAAACTCTCAAAAATACAATATGAATACATTCACTTATAGTGAAATAGCGGACTTACATGCTACCTTATAAGTCGGCTATTTCCCATTTACCATCTTGGGTGCATGCAATCATTTTGTATAAATTCTTTGGTCTGTCAAGACCCTCTCTCCTCCATCCCCATGGCCTGCAAAACAAATGAATTAAACTTCTGTCTTCATTATCTTATCTGCGATTCCAATCAACCTCCCTAATCCATTCCAAACCCACGCCTCGCTCACCCCTCCTCCAAACCTCCGCCTCCACTGACATTTAATTTGGACCTCTGACTTCTACGAGAGGAGAGGAGAGGAGAGGAGAGGAGAGGAGAGGAGAGGAGAGGAGAGGAGAGATACAACTCAGCCTCTCAAATTATTTACACCGTAATGAACAAGCACCAAGCCGAGAGCCATTTCCCATTCGGAGGAGTAGGCCATCATTCTGGTTGGCTGGACCAGACGCTCGCTAATCGTGATGTGCCAAACGTTGGCTCTGTCAATATGTGTCTGTCTGTCACTCTGCGTGTGTGTGTGTGTGTGTGTGTGTGTGTGTGTGTGTGTGTGTGTGTGTGTGTGTGTGTGTGTGTGTGTGTGTGTGTGTGCGCGCGCATGCGTGCGTGTGTGTGTTCTGATGAGTGTGTCCAGGTATGAACGTTGTTCTGATGATTGATGATATAATGATTCCCCCGACATCCGTCTTAATCATCTTTTGTGTGCATGTCACCGTTGAATGTGCAGCACACTTTTCAACAGTTTCAACATTCTGTGTGTGTTGCTGCATGGGAGAAATGCAATAAACCTTTTGCCAACGTCCAGTCGGCCGCTTGACATCATCAGCAAATCAAAAATAATTAAACACTACTACTAATAATGAATGAAAATGACTAGGTTTGTTTTTGCGCATGTTCGACAACCTTTCCGCATGTTCGGACTAACAGGACTTCGGATCTATGCCTTCTAATAGTACAACTGAAGATCTTTCTGTTTGCCGCTGCCTTTGATTGAGTTGCTTTCTTTTTTTTTCCCTCTCTCTTCTGCACTGTATCTGTTATTTTTATTGAATAATTGTGTTTCCTTTGCTTGATAAGTACATTGAATTGCCGTTGAAATTTGTTATAGCCTACAGATAAAACTGCCTTGCATTGCCTATAGGCGGTCTAGTTAGTTATAGTTAACAAACATCTAGTCATTAGTCAATGTTACAAAGGCTGGAACATTCTGGATAGCGGTGCCTTTAGTATGACCCCTTGAAGATAACTTTGAACCTTTTACTATCCTCCCTACAAATGCTATAGGGTTCAACATTCACACAAAATGATGACTTTGCCACTGCGCCACCCGAGGACAATGTCGTATTTTTCCAAAGCCTCTTCCTGGTTTTGTATGTGCCACCGATGCCACCCACCTAAGGGCCTACTGATGTGCATGAACTCGTAGCGTTCTCGGGTGGAATGCATGTATTGTACACACTGTCCCTTTGCCAAATAAACAAACAACACAAAATATAAATGTCAACACTAATCCCTTTCCCTTTCAGTGTGACCACAGCATCCTGACTGACACCTCACATCCAGACATGGAGGATTAGCTGCAGGTCTAAGACAGACATAATGTTGGCCATGTCCCTGGAGGAAGCCTTTGGTGTTTTTATACCGCCTTGACATTTCGACAGGCTACATGGTACAGTATATATGTGTAAGAAATGAAAATAAAAATAAAAATCGATAGCTGAGCATGCTGTGATATAATTCAACACATGGCGCGCGGGTGGCACAGCGACTGGTAAAGTGCCTGCCCAAAACCGTAGAGGTTGTGGGTTTGAATCCACCGTGGTGGACCTATAGCTTTGTAGAACATAACATGCTATAACGTACGGTTACATGTTATAACAGTGATCAACTGTTGCACCACCTAGTTTAGTTTTTCTCAGTCATTTATGAATCTTTACTACTGTGTTTATGCACATGGATGCGACATACAAGCATCTCTCTCCCTTCATTCTTTCATATGCATTATGCTAAACATAATAGCATCGTAATAGCATCCAGACAGCCAATGACATGATCACAAAGCGTAAACAAGATGTTATACTGAGCATCCAGATATTATACAGTATGTCATAATGCCTTCACATACTGACTCAGATGAAAAGGCCTTTCATGGTATTGGTATCTACAGACTGAAACCAGACACTATAATGAAGTGTAATGCCATGGTGATGTTTACATCGCACAGCATGGATCTTTGCGGTGCATCTTCATAATCAATAATGTTTGTGATGAGGCTGCACTGTAAACTGACTGTTAATTTAACTGTGACAATCTGAATGTCACACTCCCTGTGTGATTAATGTCAGACATGCGATGTGTTTTGTAATGCATTCACGTACGAAGAGCACGCACGTATGCTCTTCAAAATGCACACAGTCATATCATTATGTCATATAAAGGTGCCACATTCCGAACTAGGGGCAGCCACTGCTGAGTGCGTAGAGAGTAGGTGAGTAAGTACAGTATGCCTTGGGAACTCATAGTGACTCGTAGGTCAGGACCAGAGTTGTTTCCGATGCCGATACAGTATCGGAGAAGCCGAGTACTGCCTAAAATGCTGATTAGAAGACATTTGTAGAATCTGCCTCAGGCCTTTAATGCATTTAAACTTCACGAATTCAAAAAGGCAAATCTTCCTCGGCAGCATTCTGGTGTGTGCGTGCGTGTGACCTATACCTGGTAATGAGACAGCATGTTGAGTCTCTTCCAGTCGCTCTCTATCTTGGTGGTGATGTCCTCATCTTGGAGGATCATGCGCTGTCCTCTACCCTGACGCCACTCTGTTGAGAGAACAAATGGCAGGAAATGGTTAATGGTGCCTAATACATACATACACACACCTGACCTCCATTAGAAGAATAGTCGACTAATCGATCGAGGGAGTCTGATTCGACTGCCAATCTCTTAGTCGAATAAGAAATTATTTGACAACCAGCATTTGGCCAATCGGGCACGGCTGCATTGATGATCAGGATGGAGATCCCTGATGATATCATGTGATGTCACATGCTCTCTCACCCCAACCAACCAACACACACACTGACGGGAAATGCACGATTCCATAGTTAACTGCGACCTTCGGTCACAATGAGTTTATTATGAAGCTACAGCATAATGGATGTTAATGTTTCCCCATTTGTCTATATAGTTTGCATGCAAACTGTGCAATGTGCATTATGTCATAATGCAAAGCATAATGTAACAAGTGCAAGGATTTAAATTCAGCGTATAGCAGTTGGAATGTTTTATATCTCATGCAATTATTTCACTGCAATCCACCACAGAGGACTGATACAAGCCCTGAGAGCAGAGCACTAAGACCCTCTGTGTGTGTGTGTGTGTGTGTGTGTGTGTGCGTTCATATGTATACTGAATGTGTATTTTACATCCCTGTGGAATACAACAGTCACCTTCAGCTTCCACACGCTTCATGGGGGCCTTTATATCACACACACACACACACACACACACACACACACACACACACCCCCCCCCCCCCCCCTCCATTTGTTTATGGAGCGCTGTGGAACCGGGACGGGGGACACGGCTGCTCATTTGCATGTTTATAGGAAGATGTACTGTTACGACGGCCCTAGTCTCTCATCATCACTCGCACACATCTTTCTAACAATATCCCAGTGTGTGCTCCTCAGACGGAGCTCCATCACACGTCACTGTGATTGCTGCTTTGTCTTCTCCGTTCGTGAGTGGAATGGAAGCTGACAGGGATGGTGGGGGTGAGGTGGAGGGGGGTATCATGTTTTTGGGGGGGTTTTTACTTGCGTAAAAGTATCAATAACGCAATATCGAAACACGCAAATTATTGCTATGAAAATGCACTTAAAATTACCAAAAGTAAAAGTACTCATTATGCAGAATGTCCCATTTCAATTTTGACATTATTGTTTTTATATATATATATATATATATATGTGTGTGAGCTTGTAGATCAGCTATGTGTGGTTGCACAATGCTTAACAGAGTATAATAAACCAGACTGGAATGTCAAACAATAAAAACACAATAACGTATTCATACAGCCTGAGCCTGCGATGTCTGCATGCAAACAATGGAGGAATCATCCACTCGTTTGTTCTGGAGAACAAACAATCTTTTGTTGACTCAGTTATGATAATGTTGGCAGTGTCTGATATGTTTCTATATCACAGGTGTTAGATTAGAGTGGAATCTGTCAGAAAGGCAGTGGGGTTATCAATGTATTTTTTGTTTGTTTGTTTTTCATGCAGGCTTTAAGTAGCCTACTTTCAATGTATTTCTTTATTTTATTATTTATAATATTTTTTTGGATGTGCTACCTTTTTTGGAATTATTTTATTTCCTACTTTTAGATTTTTTAAAGCTTGTGCAAGCAATCGGCTGGGTATCGGTGTTGTCAAGGTTGGTATATGGGTCTGAAGGATGGGTCTAAAGGATTTAGAACAGCAGTTGTATTAGACATTAGTTAGTAGCAGTACTAAATAGTAAGTGTAAAATGACGTATACTGGATCTTTTGTCCACTAGTCCCTTCCTAACATTTTACTCTAGTTTTTATTTGTTGACGAAATTGTCAGTATATTTAGTCTTAGTTTTAGTCATCATAGCTTAGTTTTCATTTAGTTTCGTCAGTGAAAAAAGGTAGTCGACGAACATATTTCGTCTTAGTTTTAGTCGACAAAAACAACTCCATCCATATATAGGCCTCTTTGTGTCGACTGTCCCTTTAAGACTTCCTAGTTTCACTCTCCATCCGTTTAGTGGAGAGGGGATCAGAGTCTCGCCTTGTTTCCTCCACACGACTCTCCCTGCAATAACAAGAAGAGGAGCTCAGCGGGGGGGCTTAGAGCAGTCGATGGGAGGGGGGTGGGGGGGGGGGGAGAGTCAGACGCTGCAAACACGGAGCTCTGTTGCCGCAGATGAAAAAGGAAGTGGATAGGACTTTGGCCCGGCGGCTCTAATCACACACATTGATCCGAAACAGCGAGAGTCAGAGAACAAGAGAGAGAAAGAGAGAGAGAGAGAGGAGGAGGGGGGAGGAGGGAGGGGATGATTGATTTAACCAGATCTTTTCTCCCACTCCCTCTCGTGTACATGCAATATGTCTGTTATTTATCTCTCTTCTCCATTCTACTCTTGTCTTCTTTGCGTATCTTGTCTTCTTTGCGTATGCAAATGGTTCGTGAATCATACTTATTTCATATCATTGCTGTCGGGCTTGAATCCCCATATTTCTTTTTATATTCTTCATGAATGAATGTCCTACTGTCGTACAAGAATGTCAAGCATAAGTAGTGAAACTAGACGATATCCAAGCTGTGTGTCTGTGGGTTTTATGTGTGTGCGCCGCAGAATGTGATGATTTCTTTGGCTGAGCACGGAGTGTGATGATGTATGATGATTGGTGATGTATATGATGGTAAGAGCACTTCGCACAAGTGTGATATTTTTGTACACACAGTCACACACGCACGCCACGCACACACACATGTGCCAAATAGCTTCGGCAAACATGGCTGATCTACAGTACAGCAAGCTCACAAAGCGCTCTGTGACACATTGTGAGGCTTTTACATCGGCTGTTCAAATGTTTCGCCCCCAGAATAGGGATGCTACGGTGCAAGTGGTTAACTGATTCGATGAAAAGTCGAGGCTCCTCTGCACCACGGTTCCACAGTCCACATCCCATGAGGCGTTAATTCACAGCCTGTCTGTCTGCCTGGAGAGAGGCAGCCTGATCGTAGGCACTAGGCACCCATTGATTTTCTTTTTTACCAAAGCCTCTCTTCCAGAGCCAAAAATACACCTCCTCTTAGACGGAGAGAGAGAGAGAGAGAGAGAGGTCTGTGTCTCTCCACTCCATCTCAGGAGAGTTGACTTCCAGCTTCAGCTGCCTCTGATGTTTATAAGTTGAGTCTCCCTCCAGCCAAAACTTTCCATCGATCGGGTCTCATGTCGGCCAGTGTCTGAGTCAGATGATTGATCAGCTAATCAATCCAGACACTCACTGATCCTTTCCCGCTAAAAAGCTCTCCTTTTGTGTCTCCTCTCCTCTCCTCTCCTCTCCTCTCCTCTCGATTTCCTTTAATTACTTTATTTCCTCTGTCTCTATTTGTCATTGGGCACCAGCTGAGTAATATTCCTTAAAGATGGAGTGCCACAATTTCTGTATTTTTTCAGTTTTTCATGTGTCTATGAGGTGACAGTACTTCATTAGACACCCTGGAGTCGTTTTTATGTGCAATGGTGTATTAACTTTGTATTTAGGGTTTCTTCCTGAAGGCTGAACCCTTGACAGTTAAATGGGCCAATGAAATAAACAGTAATATAGTGACATCACACTTGCCCCTCCCCTAACCCCTCCCCCTTTATCATACAACTACAGCTGTGGGTGCGGCTTCAGTTCACCCATCACCACCAACAAACCAGGCATGCTTAATGAACTGGTGGGCGTGCCCACATAAAAACAACATTTCAACAAATACTGTACACTTTTTTGAAAAAAATTATACCTCCTTATATAACAATAAGAACTGATGATCATGTTTTAGGGTGGAAAAAAATCACGACGCTATCTCTCGGAAATACCGCAAAAGACTGCAAATTCTTAATTTTTTGAGGGCCCTCCTATATACAGGTTTAATGTTTGTGTTTAGTTCAATGTTTGTTTTAAAAACACCATTGACAATGAAGGGAAAATGTCATCTTCCTCCACACACATTTTTGTGTGTTACTGCTGTTGCATCCTACCCTGTTGTCTGTGGCGCTTCTGCATCCAGTGTGAACTATAGTGTCTGTATTCCTCACCGTCTCATTCTGGTATTTGAAGTGTTGTTGAACAACATTGCTTCTCCCTAGTTGCCTGTTCATTAGAATCATGGGTCTGGCGGTATTGGAAGCAGACTCGTGTCAGAGTGAGACATTTTTGCCAACAATGATTGGCCCTTCTATATGGACACTGCACAGAAGCGTACTTTCATACAAAATTGGTCTGCGATATGCGTTTTATATTGCTTTATATGGATATGAAATGGCACTGTTAAAAAACAAGTTTTAGCCCAGAGCCGGTTGCTAGGCAGCGCCTTGCTCACTCCCGTACGCACGCACGGAACGTGCTCATGCATGCATAGACTACTGTTATAATTAGGATATTCTATGGCTCTTTTCTCAGAAACTAAACGTCACTGTCCGTTGTGCTGTTCAGACATCCGAGGTTCGGATCTGATTTCAGATTTTTCATCGCGTCGCGATTGAAACATAAATGTTTTTCGAGAAAGATAGCTAGCGTGAGCTAATACTAATATTAGCCTTTTCTTACAATGGAGGTCTGCGAGCGGGGGAAACAGAAGTAGGCTACTTGAGTGGTAATCTCCCCAATTCTGGCCCGCGCAAGCAAACTATCACTTGTGGCCATATGGCAGCAGTCTAAGTGTTAAAGTATAGCTATAAGTAATAATGCATAAAAAAAAGTATTCAGACAAGCAGCAATGGATTAACGCTCCCCCTCCAAAAAAATAATATCTCTGTGACACCTCTAGGGGCCGCAGTCGGCCTTCAAAGATGAGGAATGATGTTGAAGTTGACTGTCCACCTGATTGGTTAGTCATTTGCTGGCAGAAAACATTGGACCAATAACAAAGCTTCTAGGAACATTTTTTAATGCAGACTGCGACCCCTAGAGGTGTCACAGAGACTACATTTTGGGGGGAGCGTTTAACCCATTGCTGGCTGTCTGAATACAGAGATGTTGCACATTTATTGTAGGTTTTGAGAGAGCAAGTGCTCTAAAGCGCTGCCACTGTGTACCACTCTGTGTTTATATAATGCATCTTTCACTCTGTGTGCGTACAGTAAGTGCTCGTGCAGACTGCGATCATTCATCATCAACCTCAAAGCGCTGTCTTATTTTAGACATGATAATTGACTGATATTGGTGCAGTCCCCAATGTCTTAGCAGATATGGGTCACGCCATGCGTCTTGTGTGTGAGAGATTTAATGATCAGGGAATTGTGTGTGTGTGTGTGTGTGTGTGTGTGTGTGTGTGTGTGGTGTGTGTGTGTGTGTGTGTGTGTGTGTGTGTGTGTGTGTGTGCGTGTTTGTGTGCGTGAGTGCGTGTATGTGTGTGTGCGTGCGTGGGTGCATACGTGCGTGCATACGTGCGTGCGCACATCATTCATGTGTGGGTGTCTTCGCACATACCTGTGTATGTGAGTAATGGTATTATCTCGGGTTGTTTATGTGCCAATAGCTCCAGTCAATCTTAATACCGTGCCATATTTTTTGCAGTTTAATACTGCCAGATGGGATTTGTTGTGGCCACTGTTGTTTGCTAGTGATGCCGTATTTATAACCGGGCCATGGCTGTTTGTTTGTGTGCCGTAGGGACGGCGGCTAAATGAAGAGACGGGGTTTAGTGTTTTGATGACATATTCCTGGGATGAAATTGTTTTATGGTCGCTGCCAGGGCGTTATGTGTTGTCCTATTATTGTTTTATTATGAGAGCGAATTGGAAATCGTCTGTTGTCTGAGAGAGCTGTCTCCTTGCTCGACGGATGTGTCTGCCTGGGTGAAAATACATTTTGTGCATGCGTTTGTATATTTTATGGTTGGCCGATATAGGTGCAAGGATACGTTACAATTTATAGTTTGGGCAGATTTCCGTAGCAGATGCTTTTTATCCAAAGTGACTCACAAGTGTGAGTAAAGTATCACGAATCCTTGTCAACAAACAAGATACACAGTTGAGTATAAAGAGAACAATGGAGTGCTGCAAGAAAGTATGGATACCAGGTAAACCTAGCATCTGTCTAAACCGCATATGCTATCTTGTGGTCAAGAAAACAAAAATGTGTTGACAAGTAACCAACAGCTACTTGTCTCGTCCTAAGTATATCTGCATGGTAGACTAGCATCTAAAAAAAAAAGAAGAAATAAACAAAAAAATCTCAGGAATTCAAGGCTTATGGGCTGTGTTACTGTAATTGATAGTATTTTTTGGGGTGAACTTTGTATTCTTTCTTAAGTGATATTGTACAAAGTCATGCGGGTCCTATTGTAAAATTGTTGCCCAACGTTGTCTGTAGTTTTGTGTTAACTCTTTATTGTTCTTCATTAAAGTTCCAGTGTACAGAGTACAAAAGTCTAACGTAATTTACACATCCTACCTGGGTAGGATGCCAGAAACAGATGAGTGACTGAGTGACTGACTATCGTAAACGACACAGAGCCACCTCACTGGCAATATCGCCGGGGCAATTTGTTTATTTTTGCCCCACAGTTCTTACATGAGTCGATTATAAGATGACCCAATGGTATTTTCCATAGAGAAAAGCGTCTGTGAACCAGATATCTGTGACCCAGGGGAGGGACGTCAGGACTTCTGTATAATAGTCTGATTGTCACAGCATCATTCTGATGCCGAGTATGATATTAGGCGGAAAGCTGTGCGTTCTTACCGAGGTCCATGTCGGAGGCCTTCTGCCGGTGGGAGTGAGGGATGTTCTTGTAGATAGCGTCTAGGATCTTCTCCTTCACCTGGCTGATGGTGTCACAGTTCAGCACCTTCACCTGGATCTCCGGGCTCTTCTCGTTCTCCGGGTGGATGCAGTTCACCACCTACAGCAGCAAAAAAAAAGAACAAAACATGACATCACACATTTTATGTTTTCCGGCCTGTGTTGCCTGTTGACAAGGCAGAGTGTTTTCAAAGACTTCCACTCTGGTCCCTGGAAAGGGCTTTCCTGCATTTTCAATCCCCGAAAATGTCTTTGCTGTCTATTTATTTTGTCATTTCCGCCATTGGGTGAAAAGATGCTTCCTGTAATTGCGGAGATAGAAAAAACTCTCCCCAGAGGGTGGAAGAGATACTTGTAGCTGATGAGCGTCCAAATTATGAACACCACCACCACCACCATCATCATCATCATCATCATCATCAACAGCGAAGCACTCACCGGTCATTACGAGTTCAGGGAACACATTTTCACTCATTGGAAGCCATAAAAAAACGTTTATAGCTTTATGTCTTTTGGTTTTACTGTCCTATCGTTGGCCAATAAGTGGCTCACGGTAAAAAAAGAAAAAGATAGACAGGACAGAACGATTGATAGAGTAATACATGTCTAAATCAATGTTCTGTTTATAGTTACTCAAAATCCACCCAAGGGTACCACTTTCAATTTTCACCCTTTCAGACTCAGGTCAAATTAATTAGAGATGTTAATTGCCTTGCAATAATACAGTACCCGTCCCTCGTTAAACGCTATAATTACTGATTTAATAATTTTTACCATTTTTACATAATACACAACAAAGAGCGAAAAATAAGCAAGATTATTCAAGGCAAAGCATCTTAACAAGCCAATAGAAATGAACCACTTTCAAGCAGGCGTCCCCATTTTGAGTCTATTATAGGCAAAACATCTTCATTAGCACAGTTAGACTCACAGCATAATTGCCAAAGTAATTTGGTCAAATTTACATTTCTGCCTAGCTCAACTCTCCTAACACTGTATGCTGCCTCATTTTGACTCATTGCCTTATGAGTCAACCTGTTATTGACTTGTCTGGTTTCTCTCTGTTGACTGTTCAGTCTGAACAGCTTAATGGAAAGTGTATTTGGGACATGGAAATGAGACGAGACAGGATGGCTGTAAACACTGTCTGCTTCTCCCTCGGTGACTGAGCAGGTCGCACGCACATACGTACACACCGCGCGCGCGCACACACACGCATGCGCATGCACGCACACACACACACACACACACACTCATGCGCACGCACGCGCACACACACACACACACACACACACACACACACACACACACACACACACACACACAGTGTGTTGCCAGTTCTTGACAGCTCAGGTCACAACAGGAAGTGAAGTCATCACTCCCGTGCCCCCTTAGGTCAAGCGTGAAAACGACAACTTTAACGTCAGCCGCGCACTTGTCTCCAAACCGCCAACCCATAACCACCCTCTCTCTCTCTCTGGTGAGCCAACTGGCCCCTCGCTCCCAAGCCCGGCATGGACCCCCAGGTTGGGTGAAGTGAACCCTTCTTACCAGCGTCTTGTAGTCAATCTGCTGTCGGATCAACTTGTCCTCGCTGAGCGAGTAGCGTGCCTCTCCTGTGATGGAGTCGATGGGGCCCTTCTCCATCTGCTGCTTGATGGCACAGAAGAGCGAGAACAGAGGCTCCCCCGCACACTCCTGAACACCAGAGAGAGAGAGAGAGAGAGAGAATTGGAAAGATTGAGAGAAACTCACTTCCAAGGAAAGGCGCGCTCAACTCAAAAGGCAGTCTTAGGGCGTGAAAATGATCCGCAATCTCTTAGGAAGTCTTTAGGAGTCTTTAATAAAGATCAGCTGCATCAAGACTTTCGGCACATAGGTCACAAGCCTCAGCGTTTCCAACACTGAGAGAGCCCTCACCTTCAGTCAACTCAATGACATGTCCAATAACAGTTGAAATTCTATCCCATATGGTTGCTGTCAGGTAGGAACCTTGTTTATCTTTTTTCTTTATCTTTATTTTTTAATTACTTTGTTATACTGTACCACAGTGTCACACAAAGTAGCGGAGATAGAAGATCTACAAGCTCAGAGTCACAGCGCATTGTGATGTGACGTGTTGTGAGCTTTTTGTTTGTCGCTCTGGGTGCAGTACTAATTTCCGACACATGTTTTGATCCGACGGTCATTAGACCGAAAACCTACCTCTATACCTAACCATAACCAACCTACCTCTATCCCTAACCTAACCATAACCAACCTACCTATATCCTTAACCTAACCATAACCAACCTACCTATATCCCTAACCTAACCATAACCGCAAGCACGGGAGCAGCGCATGTTTGAGCGGTAGTCCAACCGCTGTTACCGCATGTCGGACTGATGCGCCGTCGGAATTGCATCCGGATCTCCAATTTTTAAGTGAAAGTCTGCTTGTGAGGTTTCATAAATATTGAACAAGATTGAATAGAGTGAGAGAACCATTACCTTCCCTCACCTCAATGAGAGGTACTGTAACATCAGGGAGGTGAAAAATAATCTAATATGTTGAGTTTCTCTCACTCTCTCGATCTCTCTCTAACTCTCTCTCTCTGATGTTCTCTGCTTCCAGAAGTTGCTGAGTGGGTCATCTTTCTAAACATCCTATCCCAAACCCCATTTCCATCTCTTAAGTTAAAGGGGAGCTGCATCCATAATGTACAAACTTTGGGGGGGGGTTGATGTATAAAAAAGGTGAGAAATGCCAAGTATCTATCTGCACTCTGCCGTTCATCACAGCTGTCGTAACGATAGATGAACCGAGAGCTGGAGTTTAAAGACGTGTTTTTTGGAGTGCAAAATGTTTTACACTTTGAGTTAAACCAGGGGGTCTTCAGAAGGGGATCCGGGACCCCTATAGGGGCTCCTCAGAGTTACTACAGGGGGGCAACGCCAAATGTTTGTGTGATAGGAGAATTTGTTTTGCATTAACCACTAGAACACTATATAGCATCCCTATTCTGAGGAGAACTTTAGCCAAAAAATTGCCAATATACGAGCCTCGCACTGATATTGTAGATTTGCTATTTTTGGCAAAATGGTTTGGTGATAAATAGTGAGGGGTTTAAGCGGTTAATTGTAAAAAAAAAAAACAGCTATACAACATTGATACTTTGATAGTCAATGAAGCTAAATTAAAAGGGTTTAATCTACAAGCCAATAGAGGTCCCTGCTACATCTCTCTCTCAAGGGGTCCTTGGGCTGAGAAACATCAAAGACCCAGGGCTGGACTTAACTGCCAAAGGTGTCTTTATTATTATATTGGGACAATATTGTGCAGTTCTAAAATATCCTACTCCTGGAAGAGTATGAGGCTGCGGTTGAACATTTCAAGAATCGTTACCTTGAGGAACTTGTAGAGAAGGAACGTGAACCAGTTTGTGAGCATCTTCTCTGCTACCGACTCAGTCCTGGAATAAACACGCACACGCACACACACACACACACACACACACACACACACACACACACACACACACACACACACACACACACACACACACACACACACACACACACACACACACACACACAGTTACATTACATTATCTTGACACCCTCATAAATATTCAACGTCGTAATTAAATAGGCTATTCTCTCGGAAATGATGAGGGGTGTTCATGAAAAGGTTTTGTGAAGACGCCGGGCTATAACAGCGGATCCATGGCACACGGGACGATGGCCTTTTCAAACAATCTGACGGGCTATGGCTTTTCATGCATCGGGGGGGGGGGGGGGGGGGGGGGGTTCGTCTTGGGCGGGCGGGGCCAGGGTCCTTTAACCCATTTAGACCCGAGGACGATTCTAGAATAAAAAGGCTTCTAGGTTCAAACAGTTTTCAGAAAAACCTATGTTTCTATGTCAGTGGTGCTCAACCTATTTCATGTCAAGGACCCCCAGAATGATCTGTATAATTTGGCCGCTAACACCCCCCTCCCCCATTCTGAAAATATGTTGTTCCAGGGACGCCCCAAGAAGCAAAGATTTGAGTTAAAACCGTTCGCAGTGACAGAATATATATATATATATATATATATTCAAAGATTTGCGATACATTTTCACGATTTTTCAAATTTATTTTTCAACGGCTAAACTTTCATATGATGGTGAAGGTGGTTCAACGCCGAAGCAACACATAATGCGTTCCCGTCCCAAATGGGTTAATACGAGGCGACGCAATTAAAAGGCTTTATTTGATCCGGGCGGATTGGTGTCGTTATTGAGCGGCTGTAATAACACTGTCCTCATTATCAGCGGTTCTATTCAGACGACCAACACTCGATCTGTCTGCAATAGAAAGTGAATGAATACATCTATACCGTGTCTGCCTCTATAAGCCTCGCATCCATTCCACGCCCCACTGGTGTGTGTGTGTGTGTGTGTGCCAAGGTGGCAATGAGGGGAGAAAGGTGACAGGGCAGGGATCGGATTTGCTTTAACCCCCTACCTGCCAGCAACAGGGGTGTGTGGGCAATCTGACTGGGAACACCTCAATACACACACACACACACACACACACACACACACACACACACACACACACACACACACACACACACACACACACACACACACACACACACACACACACACACACACACACACACACACACACACACACACACACACACACACACACACACACACACACACACACACACACACACACACACACACACACACGCCTCCCTCCGCTCGCAGGCGGGCATCAATATTTCAGGATTAAGGTCTATTGTCCCTATGTGTGTGTGTGTGTGTGTGTGTGTGTGTGTGTGTGTGTTGCCCGCTGTGCCAGTGGGCCAGGCCGGCGCCTCCTGTTGGTGATACAGCACCTGGAGGGGATTAACTTCCTCTCACTGAGCCCCGCCCCCTCCCTCCTCTGTCCACAGAGCCAGGGGTCAACAAGGTCACATTTCATCTTTTCTTTCATCTCTCTCTCTCTCTCTCTCTCTCTCTCTCTCTCTGGTAATCATACACACAACCAAATCCTCTTCATGTCCATGAATGCAGCCAATCCATAACACGGACAAAAGGACCATGAGACAGACAGACAGACAGAGACAGTGTGAAGGGAGAATGATACAATAATGAAAGGAATGGGTTTAGTCTGGCCTTAATCTTTCGCAAGTTGCCGTTCCTTGTCCCACTTGAGACGTGCGTGCGTGCGTGCGTGGGTGGGTGCGTGCGTGCGTAATGCTATACCGCACTGACACTGCTGACACCTGACAGTGATAAACTGGTAACATCCGCTACATCTGTACACACTGGTATCGGATCGGTACGCGCAAGTAATGGTTATTGGAATTGGTATCGGGAAAGAAATGATATCGGGAGCTATTATTTGGGGGCCCACTTATGACCCACAGGTTAAGAATGACTGCGTTAAGCCGGTATTTATGCAGCTGTGTCTGAGAAGCACGCTCCACTTCAATCACATGTTGAACGGAACACAGCTTGACGTCGT
>NC_137884.1:14980179-15007679 GCF_963924005.1 Protomyctophum bolini
CTTCCAAGTTGTATCAGGAGTCAGGATCAGTTGTGGTATAGCTCCATTGTTTATACCGGCTGCTCTGCACTCACTCTCTCGCTGGCTGCATAAGCTCTCAGGCTGTGATTAATCATGCCTCCTCCCCAGACAGCATTAATCACTTGCTGCATCGGCGAGCAAGACACTAAACGGCTTTTCATGAGGTGAATATGCCCGCTGTCACCTGGACGCAACGTTCCGCTTTCCGTGCGACCGCCGTTGTTCACTTCCAGCTTTTATTTGTATTATGCGTTACATGTGTGCGACTGTGCACAGAAGTATTTGCCCTATAAATGAGGCTGCTAATTGAAATGAGAAAACCAAATTGGTGTGTGTGTGTGTGTGCGCCTGCATCACATTTGGGACAATTGAGTGAAGATGACCCTTCTGTGCAAAATAACTGCATGTGCAATTTGCGCATGTACTCACATGCATTTGGAATGCATGGATCCACGCACGTACGCGTGTGTACACACACACACACACACACACACACACACACACACACACACACACACACACACACACACACACACACACACACACACACACACACACACACACACACACACACACACACACACACACACACACACACACACACACACACACACACGTACACGTACACACAGGAAGGGACACTTGAGGGAACTCATCTAATCCCCAAAACAGACCCAGGAGCCCCCCCCCTCCCACGAAGCCCCCATCATGGACCCTTCATCACGGCACTGACAAGACCTCAGGTTCAAGTGGAGGAGGAGGAGAGGATCCTGATTGGTCCAGAGTAAGCTTTTAACAATCTCATCCTCTCTCTTCTTCCTTAATGATTTGTGTTTTTTCCTCTCTCTCTCTCTCTCTCTCTCTCTCTCTCAGGCCTATATAACTATATTGAAATGGGATTAATCATAATTAGCTCAATTATTTTGCTAATGACAAGTACGTAGAGGCGCTCTGGTGTCTCAGGGGACAAAGGCAACACTTCACAAGGTCGCAGGCGTTAATCCAAACATGTTCACAGATAGAAACACTGAGCATCATTATTAAATGCATGCATGTACACTTGTCATTCAGCAAAAATTGCAGATCTACAAGCTCACAATGCATTGTGATGGTTTGATGCAAAACTGGTGAATTAAGGAGGATATAATGATGCAACATTGTGGACAAAACTGAGGTAATTGTTAGCAATATGCTACTGTAACTGTGACTGGCAGTAATCTTACCTACAGTATGTTTATGCCCGTGTGTGTGTGTGTGTGTGTGTGTGTGTGTGTGTGTGTGTGTGTGTGTGTAGTGTTCTAATTTAGGATATGATGAAAACAAACAAACAGGTGTTAGGAATCAGGAAAAGCTTATGTGGTAGAGAGAGAGAGAGAGAGAGAGAGAGAGAGACCCGGGCACAGGATAAAGTGGAAACAAGAAGACAAGGGGAAAACATGGGACATGCACACACGCACAGACACACGGACTGGTGTGAGGCCTCCGACGTCTCTCTCTCTCTCGCCTCACCTGCGCAGCAGCAGCTTGGGGTGGTTCTTGCTCTCCAGGTTGCGGTCGATGAGGTCGGACAGCAGGTGCTTGAGCACGTCGGTGGCGTACTCCAGCTTGCTCTGCAGCACCGTCATGATGAGCGAGGCCACGTTGCCGCGGTCGCGCATGGAGAAGCCGCGCTGCGCCTCCAGCGTGCGGATGAACGCCAGCAGGAACACCTTGTTGTTGATGAGCTGGCCGAACAGCTTCAGGCCCTTCTCCACCTGCTCCTGGCGGTAGCCTGGTACCTGCATGGGGGGAGGGAGCGTAGATTTGTAGATTTGTAACCTTTTTGTAACTGTAAAGGCCTATTCATACTTCAGTTTTGAGTGATAAGGTGACCACTGAAACGGTGGTTAGTAAGAACAAGAGAGATGTGTTCGGGTGAGCAGTGAGTCGTTACCACCGCGGCGTGATGCGTGATTAATTGTGTCATGCTGCAGTTATCTTCCTTGTAAACACTGGGTCCCATATTTTTTGTTTTCTACAATTAGTTTTTTAATTATTACTAGAGAGGTGCCCGTGGGGCCTCTACAGCGGTGCCCGTTGGACACTGGCCTACTTGGAATGATGCAAGTTTCCGTGCCAAGGACCCCCAAATTGATATATGTATTTGGCCACGGAACGTCAACCAAAAATGTTTTGTTGCCGGGGCGGGGACCCCGGCACAATTATATCAGCAAGCATCATGACGCACTGCAGGACAATAAATTCCGCTTTTATCCCTGAACGACCAAGTCAATTCAATTCACCTCCAGAGAGGACTGAGACCTACGGCAACAGAGACAGAGAGAGAGTCACGCCGAGAGAAAGGCAGAGAGATGAAGACATAAAGAGCTGAGACAAAGAGAAAGGAAGGATGATGAGCTTAACATCGTGTGACTTGTTGTGTTTCATGGTGTGTAAGGCTGCAGGATAAAGGGCTGTTTATTCCACCGCATGCGTCACTGTTCCACTCAGGCAGCAGTTGAGAGGAAGCAAGGTGACGTGAATTGCCCTCCACCGGAGCCTGGGTTTTCCCTGTGACGTTTATCCCAGTGAGTGGAAGGTCTTTTCCATAATGTATAGCCTATAGTTCGTACCTTTGAGTACGAGAATGAAGACAAAACATCTGCTGCTTTTGACAGCTGCACTGAGCAGCTATCGGGTCGCCTATCGGGTACAAAACCTCTTATCTTCAACTTTCATGTGTGCGCAGGTGGTTGAAAATACCATAGCGTTAAGACCAGTAGCTATAGTTTCCATGTACAGATTATATATTTTTTAAATATTATACTGATGATAGGTTCTTGGTTTACCTATATGATTACTATAACTATTTCTATGCATTTGATACCTCATGTTTTCCTTGCTTACTGTAAGTAGCTGTGGATTAAAGTAAGTAGCTTCTTTTTAAATGTTCTGAAAAGTAACAGTTTTGGACGTACAAGGTTTCTGCCCGACAGTGACAATATCCCTAGTGGTGTGTCGAGTGCACTCAGACTGAGGAGGTTGCTCAGTGAAGCTGTCAAAAGCAGCAGATGTTTTGTCTTCATTCTCACAACCTGCTATAATCTGCCGGGAGATATCGTCAGGTTGCTAGTCTAATTTCATGCTACTTGACAAGGTAGGTGTGTGTGTGTGTGTGTGTGTGTGTGTGTGTGTGTGTGTGTGTGTGTGTGTGTGTGTGTGTGTGTGTGTGTGTGTGTGTGTGTGTGCGTGTGTGTGTGTGTGTGTGTGTGTGGGGTAATTTTTTTACTACATTTTTACCATTGAGCTAATATACATAATGTCTGACCAGTGGTGAAAAGTAACTACAGTATAGGTACATTTACTGTACAAGTACTGTTATGAGGTACTCTTTACATTTCACAGGCAAAATATTGTACTTTTACTCTGCTACAATTATTTGAAAACATTAGTTACTTCACAGGATTTGTATACACTTTTATACATTTGAAAACTTAACATTTTGGTAGCCTACTTTAAGTGTATACAGCGTGTACTATTGACTATTTCTACAATAGGGTATTGATACTTTTACTTAAGTAATACATGTGAGTACTTCTTCCATCACTGTGTCTGACATATCAATAATAATTAAGCAGCTGTCACTCGTCTCCGATGGGCCCCTGTTCCTTTCATTAAGACCACCATTCCACATCACACTCCTTATACGGGCCCACATTTATACCAATTAAAACATAATTAATATAGCTTATTACCGGGAGATTCTCATCAGGCATAGAGTTAGCCAACCCCGAGGGCAGCGAAATGGGGGTCCTTCATTCTCTTTAATGGGAAAAGACGACCTGCCCAATTATGGCTGTCCATCAGTGTCACTCGTGGGCAATAAATGACTTGATTTTTTCCCCCTGCCGCCACTTTTCTCTTTGATTGACTTTTAATTTGTTTTTGAGGTGTGGAGATAAAAATAAAAAATAAAGTGTGGTGTCACATGTCATTAAAGAGTTATTAACGAGAGCGAGCCACTGATTGGAAGGCTGTCATATTTGCGGTTGAGTAAGTGCCGTTGTCGGGGCGTCAGAAGGTGTTTGTTTACCAGACGCCAACAACACACAACAGTGTTCATTTCACCCACTGACTGTGACCCACTGCTTGTTGTTCATCCGCTTGTTCACTATAATTGCATTATGAATGGAACCAAAATGGACCCGTGGAATTCATACACTCTCAGAGTTACAGAACTGTAAAGGCCTATTCATACTCCGGGGTTTCGGTGATGAGGTGACCACCGAAACACTGAAAACTGGAGTATGAATAGACCTTAAGGGTCCATTTGGAAACCCCCTCAGGGAGCTCCTCTATAGTACCCTACCTCCAGATCCCTGAGGACAGGGAGCTCCTCTATAGTACCGTACCTCCAGATCCCTGAGGACAGGGAGCTCCTCTATAGTACCCTACCTCCAGATCCCTGAGGACAGGGAGCTCCTCTATAGTACCCTACCTCCAGATCCCTGAGGACAGGGAGCTCCTCTATAGTACCCTACCTCCAGATCCCTGAGGACAGGGTGCTCCTCTATAGTACCGTACCTCCAGATCCCTGAGGACAGGGTGCTCCTCTATCCCGGGGAACAGCACCCTCATGGTGTAGGTCCTGTAGTCCAGGAAGGGGATCCCCGCTCCGTCCAGGTCACTGGTCAGCTCGTGGATGTCCGTCTGCAGCTCGGCGAACGCTGGAGGACACGGCAGAGGGACAGACACGCTGTAGTTTATTATGCCGGCGGCAGATCACAATGTCCTTTTTATTCGGTCATAAACAGTGACTAATAGGTTTGTTTATTGGAATCAAATTGAAAGCTGGAAGAGATTAACGTGTGTGTGTGGGGAAAAAAAGGTCACGAGTCTGCTTTCACAGCCGTCGTGTTGTGAGTACTTAGTAGTATGTTGCTTTACAGCCAGACCACGTTAATGTCTGTTAGAGCAGGCTTTCCCAGTCAATGGGTCGAGTCACCAGTTTCTACACCTATTTTTCCCAGAAGATAATAAAAAAAGCAATTCAGACAAATATCTTTTCAAAAGAATTTCAGAAAGAAGTACTCTCTTTCTAAAATCAATCAATCAATCAATCAGATCTGCAAACTCACAATGTGTCGAAACTCGTTGCACTATTTTCACGATTAAGTCCAAGCACCAGCTCAAAACCCTGGCTCAAAACCCCAGACCAAGCCCGGACCAAAACCCTGGCTCAAAACCACAGCCCAAGCCCCAGACCTGGTCCATGGTGTTCATGTTTGACTTGGCCCCAACCCGACAATGGTCTGCAATTAGCCTTTCGCTAAACCCCACCCCAAAAGTGATTGTCCATTGCCAATCCAAATAGTTTAGCAACCGTTGCTAAGGATGGTAAGCTTTCATCACCTCATAGCTGTCAATGTTATTTTGCATGACTGTGTTGTTGAACACATACACAGCTTAACGTCGGTAAAGTTCACAACTGACCCACCCAGGTGATGGCAATAATACTAATCACCGTAGTATTACGGTGCATTACATGAAAACTCCCGTTGGACGGTCATTAACGTTTATTGAGTTGGATACCATTTCTCCCTCGTATTCCTATAGTTTATTGAAATAATGCCATCATGCACATTTGTCCAGTGCATAGCCAACTGCAGGACTGGTTGACTAGATTTACAGTAGAAGACATTTTGAAGCTCTGGCTACGGAAATGATCGCTTTTTATAATATGGAGAAATCCCGTCATTTAACATGCATCTCAATGGGTGAGAAGGAAACCATGCCATGTCTCCTCTCTTAGTAACCGTTGCTAACGTGCCTATTGGACAAGGACCGGTTGGGGAGGGACTTAGCGAAGGGCAATTTCTCTGCATGACATGAGCCGCCTCCGATGCTCGCAGCGCGCGACACACTGACTGAGACATGCAGACACAGACAGAACACACACGTCACATACAGTGACGTACAGAGACAGAAAGGCTCTCAGGCCAAGTGTCCATAAAAGAAGCATGTCACAGCATGCAATAGAATAAAGCAACATAAATGCCACAAATCCCGCTCACACATATGAATTGCGACTGTCCATTACGGAGAGGCATTAGCATGCTACAAAGAATGAAGCCATAATGTTACTTGATCCAGCAACAGTTAAGAAATGAAAGATTCATGGTCTACCTTGCTTTCTTTGGTATGCGAACTGTGAAGAACGAATCCAGACGACATCGTTCTAAACGACGTTTCAAACGTTATATCCTCCCAAAAATTAATATCCGATCCATTGCAATGTATACGTAGGTATAGTTGTATTACAATGAGCCTTATACTGCAAGAGCCTCATTCACCGTTCATTCTGCGTTGCAAGCGCTGTGCGAGGCATTATCCACTACCACTCCAAGTCATCAGGCTTCAGAGATGAGACACAGGTTCACTGAATTCCTCTCCTTTCGTTGTCAATGAAAGCAATTCACTGTTGAAAATCGCTGCACGATGGTTGGGTGGAGTTATGCACGTAACTCGGGGTCAATGAACCATGGGCCTGACCCGTTAAATGACCCAGTAAGCCCCTGTTGGGCTTGCCGACACGCTGGTTCAGTGGTTCTCAAACATTTCCATTGTCAATGACTCCCAAATTGATACATTTTATTTGGCCATGGATTTATCTGCCACAATGTACAAACATTTAAAAAAAATAGCAGATCTTTTTCCACATTTTTCAAAAGGGCGTAAGTGGTTAAACCTACAGTATGATCTGAATAGTCCAAGTCAACAGTTTGCTTCATGGAAACTCCTGAATATCAGTATTAAATACAGCGGGGAGGGAGGAGGAGGGTACAAAGTAAAAAAATAGAAGTAACCAAAAACAATGATGATCAAATGTTTTATTGTAGCTCTAAATTATAACATACTGTGTAAATCACCATTACTCTTAGGGCAGATAACACTGGCCAATAGAATTACACTGTTCTGCATTTGCTTTCAAAATAATTCTTTCCTTATCTGAGATGGCCTTGGCCAGAGAATGAACTCTGTGTTCCTTATAAGCTGAACGTTCTTAGAGTACTGACGGTTTCAAAGACTTACTAATGAGCGTACTAATTAATAATTCAATAATGTAATGTATAAGGCACAAACTATTACATAGGGTATTGCTTATTTGCACCTGTAAGACTTGATAACACACTGTTTTATAAAACTGTGTTATGGCATAGGCCTACGCAAAACATGATTTGTCAACTTAGGCAAGTGTTAATAAAACATGATGAAACATAATTCTTGCAGTGGAGTCAAAAGCAAAATATTTGTCTTGGAGTAGAATGAAAGTCATATAGTAAGTATCCAAGAAAAAATATTTTTTTTGATGTAGATACTCAAAAAAGTAGTTCACCCAAACAATTCCACACCTCACGAGGCCTAAAAATTCATCAAGTTTTTTGAGGCATTCCTGAGCCAACAACGTGATGAATTACTGGCTAGCGGGAATGCAACAAATACAAAAACATTCATGGGGTGTGTAATTGATATAAGATATGATTAGTCTTTTGGGGGGAGGGTGAAGTAACAACACTCCAAAGTGCACTTTAGCTACTGCCCAGCGCTGCCCCGGCCCGTTTCCTCCTTACCCTCTTTGCACTCGAGGGCCACGCGCGACTCCAGGTTGTCCATCTGCATCTGCAGCCTCTTCAGCGTGAGGTCGCTCTCGCGGGACTTGCGCTTGTAGGCGATGAGCACCACCACGATGAAGAGGATGAGGAGGGCCCCGGCCGCCGCAATGCCGATGATGGCCGTGCTGCTCAGCGGGCTGTCCGACGTTACGAGGACCACGCCCGGAGAGAACTCGATGCCTCCCACACGAGCCTATTTTAGACAAAAACAGAGTCATAGGGCTCAACTAATTGTGATACAAATAGTTGTCATTAAAGGGATATTTCATTTTCAAACATGTCGGGTCATTTTAGCGTCTTTGTGATCACTCCTAGACAGATTATTAAGTTGCTTGAGTCAGTATTGAGGCTCCCCAGATGTGCAGCATTGTCTTCTGACAGTAAACAAACCAACATACAGTATCTGTAAGTGTATATACTGTGTAGTATCTGCACATTTCTAAAGTGACAATGTAATGAATTTTAAGACCTTTTTTAATACCAAATTGGCCAAATTGTGAGCTTGTACTTTGGCTATTTCCACAATATTTATCTGCAGAACCATATTGAAGCCTACCATTCCTAGTGCTTGTCAGGGTAGTGGTGGTGGAGGGGGGGTCCCCTTCCCCAGTTAAAACATAATTATTTTGGGGAGTCACAGCCTGAAAGGTTTGGGAACATTTGCTCTACTTACAGTAGATGGCAAAGTGGTACTTGGAAGTTCCTGGAAAGTTAATTTTGGGGGCATTATTAGTTTATCTCCACAATAATGAGGATGCACTGCTTCTGTGGAGAAACTGTACAATGTAGAAGAAAAGGCAACACTAAACGTTGTTCTGGGAATACTCTTCAAGAACCTTAAAGTTATTGTAATATGCTTAAACAACTTTGATGTTTGTCTTTCATCAGATGCTTTTAAATACATACTGCACAATTTGCACTTTCTGTGTCATCATCGAGTCTGAGCAATAATCCCAGTCTATAAATATTCAAAAGCTCAGCTCGCTTGTGGTTCTGTGTGTATGTGCGTACGTGCGTGCGTATACGTGCGCACGCACGCAAGTACTTTTACTACTATTACTAAATGTGTGAGGAATGTCCCCACAAGTATAGAATTAAAGAAATAGACAATGGGAATCATTTTCCTGGTCCTAACAAGCCCATGTTTTGTATGTGTGTGTCAGTGTTCATTTCATCTACGAAAAACTATGACGAAAAAACGTTTCCTTTTTTTTCCTCAATGATGAAAACTAAACAAAACCAAAATAAAAGCTACACTATGATGACTAAAACTATGAGTTTGACAATTTATAAGAAAAAATAGACTACAATGTTATGGTGGGACTAGTGGGACAGAGAGCCAGTAGAACAAAAAAACTTCATGTTATGCTTGGTTGGCTGTGGGTTTTCATGATGAAAATACACATTGTCACGTTGCTGCGTGACAAGTTGTGAGCTTGTAGATCTGCTATAGGTATAAATCCGGCATTACGACGCCATCATGGCCTTCTAAGATAAATTTTAGTCCACTAAATTAACTGCTGATTTAGTTGACTAAAATCTTATGATAAACTATACTAAAATGTTTATTCAAAAGACTGTGACTAAAACTGAATCAAAGTTTGCTGTCAAAATTGACCTTGGTGTGTTTCATATGTTGGCATGCATAGGTAGCCGAGCCTGGAAGCGCTCGCCTCGCTCGAAGAGGACTGCCATCTCAGAAGCACAAATGGAACCTTTACAGTATATATTGAGTTTGGCGGAGCCCTATAATCCTTCTTACTGAAGGCTTGTTTTGTTTGTTTGTGTGGACCGGCCCTAAGGGTATAACCACAGGGCCCATTGGATTAGAGTCTTCAGTCTGTCTGCCAGCTGGTGGACAAGTAGATGGATGGAGAGAGCATGCAGCAACCAGCCCGTCTGTCTGTCAAAATGTCAATGAATCGATAGGCCTGTCTGTCTCCCTGTCTCCCTCCCGCCTAACGTCTGTCCCCCCCGCTCTCTTCTTTTCCTCTCACACCTGTGTGCTGTATATATACATATGTGCGTGCGTTGCGTTGCGTTGCGTTGCGTTGCGTTGCGTGCGTGCGTGCGTGCCACTCACCAGGACCTTGTGGCGTCCAGTTAGGTTCGGGGACTCACAGAGCAGCTGTGTCTCTGACACCGTTAAGGTACAGGGCTTGTCACCAATCAGAACCGTGTAGTTGAGCTTCCAGTTCCCGTTGCCGTTATTGGTCGGTGGCAGGAAGTTCCGCCCCTGTGAGAGAGAGAGAGAGAGAGAGAGAGAGAGAGGATCAACGTGAATGGTGGATACAGGATTGAATGAAGTGTTACATTAGCTCATATAATAAATCCCATGTGCCATGAACCAAACATGTATTTAATGAACGCGCAAGGGCTTTTTGCAATGAACTGAGGAGCTTTAGAACTCCAACACAGTGGATCTCGAACTTTCGAATTTGAAGTACAGTTTGATATGCATGAGGCCAAGGACCCCCGTTTGATACAATGTTCCATCTCTGTGACCTCAATCTCGGTTCCATTTGGTTCCATTTGTACGCTCTTAGAGTTATGGACACAGCACTCGTAAAAGTACAAAAGTATTGGAAATTGGAAATACTCAAGTAAAGTACAAATACCACTTATACTTAGTTACTTTACACCACTGCTCGGAAGAGTGTGCGTGTGTGTGTGTGTGTGTGTGTGTGTGTGTGTGTGTGTGAATCATCTGTGACTCGTCTAAGCCTATGAAGTAATCCTTGCCGAGCCATAGGGCTGAATGATAAACATACATACAGTATGTGTGTTTAACAGAGCCTGTTTCTGTAGCATGATGTACAAGTACACCCCCTGGACATGACGCTAGTATGTCACAGGGACTTACTCCCAGTCCAACCCTTGATGCTGAGTGCCAAGCAGGGAGGCACTGGCTCTGAGTCTTCGGTATGACTCGGCCGGGGATCAAAACCCCAACCTCCCAGTTGCGGGGGGCGGACACTCTGACCACAAGGCCACTGAGCCTATATGCTGGGTGCATGCGCTCTGACTCCGAGCCTCTCATATACCTTCAGTATGATGGGCGATCCAGGCTTGAGCTCGAGCACGCCGGACGGGCTGAACTGCTCGAAGTCGGGGTTGGGGTAGTAGATGAAGCTGGTGTGGTTGAGCGCCGTCAGCACGGCCACGTCGTCCAGCTTGAAGCCAAACTCGTCGGGCCGCTCGGCCACCTGGCGGTCCAGGCTGATGGGCAGCTCTGGAGCCTGGCACAGCATGGAGGTGGGGCTCAACACCTGGCACAGCTGGAGGGAGAGGGGGGAGAGAGAGACCGAGAGAGAGAGAGAGAGAGAGAGAGAGAGATTTAATTGCTTCATAGAAGGTTAAAAGACAATTGAGGATATATATATATATATATATATATATATATATATATATATATATATATATATATATATATATATATATAAACAAACACAGTAAAGTCAGAGGCAAATTTACATTGTGGTTCCCTTACACAAAATCGATAAAGCATAGGCAGACATAAAACAAAACAGAAAATGCTAAATGTAGGAGTATACAAACTGTTCAAGTTATACAAAAAAAGAATATAAATACCTCACATCCGTCACTACATTACAATACGGGAATACATTGATTAGGAACTAAAAACACAGTCAATTCAGTCTCAAGTAGCCAGGATTTAGTTGTACCTTATAAAGTACTCGGGCTAGGACACAATCTAATATCTGTGCCCAGGTTGTTCCATGCAACCTAAATATGCAAAAGATCCTTGAAACCGACCTGATTTATTTCTTGATTTGTGTGTGTGCGAGCGTGCGTGCGTGCATGCATGGTGTGTGTTTTAAATGACAATAATTGTCATTTAATTGCCATGCACACAATTTTTTTATTTGGGTCCTGAGACATTGTAGCAGCATTGTTAAATTATTTAACAATGCTGCTACAATGTCTCAGGAGCCAAATAAAAAATGTTTACTCTCATGTGCCTGTACACAAGCCGTAACAATAGAGAGCACCTTGAACCAGCTACACAGTATATCATCACTGTCAGGCAGAAAACCTCTTATCTCCATATTCTAACTTTTTTCGTAAACCAAAGCCCAACGCTCTATTCACATTTCAAGCTTGTCTCCACAAGCTTGAAATGTGGTGCGAATCGACACATTTTTAGCATGTAGATCCGCTACTTTTGATGCTTTGGAATTTGAATCCTGAAAAGTAACAGTTGTGGACATGAGGGGCTGTGTTTTGCGTGTCTTAAGTACCAGGTCTTATTCCCTAACTTGAGTAAACTAAAGACCTAACTAATGACCGATGCCATTTGGCTATTCTGAGTAGCCAAAGAGCATTGATCACGCCTCCAGGTCTTTAGTTTACTCAAGTTAGGGAATAAGACCTGGTATTTAAGACATGCAAAATACAGCCCGAGGTTTCCACCCGACAGAGACGATATGAGCATGGTTGTGATGATGTGGTATATAAGATAATCACAGCAGTGCTCGTATACAGTGTGATATTGCTTTTATAGTTCTACAAGCACTGTTTATCATTCGGCCGTAAAACGTGGCAACAGATTATTTATATGATTTGTTTATTCAATCATTTTGTTTGGCTCCGCCAACGCAAATAGTTCTACAACTTACAGACCTGGGAGGACTTACTGGACTGTTGCCAGGCAACACATCAACAAACATTTGCCTGCACACTAGCTTGCTACTTTGTTGTGCAGATAGTAACGTAAATTTAACCGCCCTCTGTATAGCTATATATAGTGAGTTTGTAGATCTGCTATTTTCAAAAGATGTGTAATTTGTGTATACATATTGACCTTGTGAAGTGGGACATTCTGCACAATGACTACTTTTAGTCTATTTTGATGCCAATAATACTTTACTCAAGTAATTTATTTTATACCAGTTTTTCTACATGATGCTTTTACTTACGTAAAACAAAATTGAGTACTTCTTCCACCACTGTATAATGGCTATAGAGTGCCTGCATGTCATTGATTGCTATCCAATTTGTTTGGAAATGGTGCAAAGTGGAGGGAGGCTGTTTGAAGAATGCACTCGGTGCCGTTAGGAGGCGTGATGTGCAGTCTCATCACTCCACAAAGGGCCTTTGATGTGTGAAGATGTGGCCATGATAACTAGCTCCCTCAGCCACCTTCATATCCTCCCCAAAAAAGACCTCCACCCCTCTCTCTTCTCCTCCCTTTGGTTCACTTATCCTGGCCTTTATTCTCCTCTCTGATCTTGTCTCCTTCTCCATCTCCATCTCATCTCCTACTAGATTACGGTGTTACATTTGTTCACCGCCTGTCTCCTCTCCTTCATCCCCATCTTTTTTTTTTTGCCCTTTTCCAGTCTCTCGTGACACATGACATATTCACGCTGACGCATTGATTCGTTCTTCATCCTCTCCTCCCCCTGCCTCCTCTACAGGGCCTTGTTTTAAAGAACAAGAGACAGGTTTGTCTGCTGTGTCACTGTGATATCTCCATTTTCTCACAGCAGGATCACCGCAAAAAAAAGACAGGAAGAAAACTGACAAAAACAGACTCTTGGCGAGACGTTTTAACATCCGTTCAAACCGTTTTACTCAGGCAGTCTGAAACAGCCCGTCACTCTAATTGGCTTCGTGGACATCAAACCTGACACCCCGGCAGGTTGCTCAGGACCCGGTGACAGCCACTGTGTCGTTTGCTGCTGCTGGAAGGTAATTGCTAAGAAGATGTCGTCTTAAAACTATAGGTACTAGAAAAAGCTCTTTGTGACTATTTGTTTCCGTGGTATGGTTAACCTGGTTAAATACTGTATATCTGGGATATTTTTTTACCAATATTTACACTATTTTGGGGGCAAAAATCCGGGCAAAAAATCTACAAAACACGTTTAGTTTTTTCTTAGCAGACCTATAGAGCCCTGGGACAGTATTCATCGCTGCCGGGAGGACACCTTTCATGTTCAAAACGACAACTTATTACTAAGTTATTACAACCTATTACGGTGCGAGTCGGACCAACGCACCGTCGGAATAACGAGCGGTCGGACTAAGGACGCAGCACCGTGAAGCCAAAGGCACTCGTATATTCCACCACTGAGGGGTTCATTTGGTTAGAGAGAAACCCGATATGGGCGATATGAAAATGTGATGGATGGAACCGATTCATCCGGTTCTGGATGGCAACCCAACCAACCAACGCATGCACGTGTTTTACTCACATTCAGCGTCTCACGGCCGTTGTACTCGGCTCTGATGAGTGGGTTCTGAATGACGTCCAGGTTGGTGCCCGTCACCGTCACCGGCGTGTGTCCACTGGAAAAGACACACAGAATCTCACCAACCGTTATGCATGTGTGTGTGTGTGTGTGTGTGTGTGTGTGTGTGTGTGTGTGTGTGTGTGTGTGTGTGTGTGTGTGGATTGACTCTCCACCCATCAACCTCCACAATGTGGCGATGGATATGTCAGTGGTTCCCAAACTTTTTCATGTCAAGGAACCCCAAATTGACACAAATTAGCCAGCAGACCCCCATATGCCAGGGACCCCCATAAGAGAATAATGTTATGGCTCTAGTGGTGGTGAAGGACCCCCAGTTTTATATGCATTAGGCTCTGAGACCCCAATTTATATTGTAAAATCAATGTTAATTTAACTTGTACAAATGTGTACACCCTCAGAGTTATAGACCCATAAGGGTCCATTTGGTTCCAAACTATCATTCAGCTGTGGACCGCCTGGAACTGGCCTCAAGGACCCCTGGGGGTCCCCGGACCCCACTTTGAGAACCTCTGGTATAGGCTACCTGAAGATGCTCCACTCGGGTTCGATCTTGGTGATGGTGGGGTCCTCCACGTACTCGAAGCGCAGGACCTTCTGGAGGTGGGCTTTATCCACGCGCACCGACACCGACACGTTGCCATAGCCGTGCAGCGAGGCGTGGGTCCGGCACGTGATCCACTGGCCGCCCCTCCTGAGGTCACAGAGGTCACGGAACAAACACAAAGACGTTAGTTAGCAATGCCTGAAGTCTTATGTATACCCCGTAGTACAACGGTGTATGCCACGAGTTATTATGTTGTTTTGACAATCGACACCCTTGCACTTATATTTATATTCACTGTAACATAGTTGTAATATAGCTGTAACTTAAGGTTCAAGTTCACTGTTCATTGTAACATTGTTGACTATATAAAGTCCACTGTTCACTATACAATAATGATTCAAATACAATACAACAATGTAAGGAATAAAGAAAATCTGTATAAAGAACTATCAATTACATATAGTTACAAAGCACAAAGTCCACTGGATAAATTCTGTAAAAAAAGTGGGTAATGAGGTAAATGGAGCATGGGGAGAGAAGGTACTACTGCTGGCTATGTTTGAAGAAAAGACGGCAAGGACAAAAAGTTTTGTGACAGTTAACGGGGTCACGTTGTAGAATAGCTGTGACAACCAACTAAGAGAATGTGGAAACATGGGTACGTTTAAGAAATTCTTCACAAGCAAAACAAGTAAACAACATAACGTAAGTGTATGACTGAAAGAGTCGATCAAAGGTCAACTTCTGATGTTTTGATTCATGCAAATTAGTTCTATTTAATGATGTTTTGTCAATTGTAAATAGTTGACGTTTTGTTTTTTACATTATGTTTTGTTTGTTTTAGTTCATGCTACAGGCCTAGGGAAGACACGATGAAGGCGTATGTGTAATTAACAAGTGTAAACATAATAAGCTTCAGTCTACATGATTATCATTCTAGGATTATTTTGTTTATGGTTGAATTGACTTTATTTTGCTGTTGTGTGACACAAAGATATACATGTTAATCGTAATGTGAATGACTAAGAGCTATAATGAGTCACTTTATAAGCGAAAAGAGCTGCGATCTGACGTGCGTCGCAGCAACAAGCATTCGTTCATCTTCCATCTCCGCGGTTGTTTGTCATTGGCCGAGACGGATGGATCACCGACGTTGTGACCACTATGGCGGTCGGTATATTGATCAGGGATCAGGGGAAGTGGTTCAGGTCTTATTGTGTGTATGGACTGACAACTAGGCTGTGCCACAAGGTCACCCCCCCTCCACCCCCCCCGCCCTCCCCCAGAACCAAATGAAAATCAAATGAAAAAAATGCCACATCGGTGGACATATTGGAATGACTCGAGTTTATGTCAGTTTAAACTGACACAAATGGATCTTCCATCGACTAAACTTGGGCCATTGATTGTCAATGCGCTTGGCCGTGTCTGCGTGTGAAGTGAGGGGCGCTCTAATCATCATACATCATCATGCATCACATTACGTGCTCAGCCAATCCAATAATGTCACAAAGCTGGGCATAGGTCAAAACAGCGCTGACCTCAGATACGTGCACGGCTGGTCCTTGAACATGACGGACACGTTGCTGCCGGCGTCCAGGTTGCTCCCGGTGATGTTGACCACGGTTCCCCCGGAAACAGGCCCTCGGCTGGGCTTGAGGTGGAGCAGCCTCGGGAGCTATATAGTAGAGAGAGAGAGAGAGAGGGCAGAGGTCAAACATACAGTAGAAACAGTAATCAGTTTCCATCATGCATGAGGATTTAATTATGCATTATAGACTACTAGCGCATTGTCGAGGACCTTGCGTTAGGAGGTCAAACAGCATCTATATGGTAAAAGTGTCAATCAGACAAAAATCTATCAATAAATCAGCACTTGCACATGAAACCAGTTCAAATCGAGGGTAGAAGGGAAATGTTTTATCTCTTTTTTTATACCACAGAATTTGGGTGGATGGCTTATTTTTAATTTTTTTGGTTCAGCTCCAGAAACACATTAAACTGGAGCAGTGCACTCGTCCCTTTGAGTTGCACTTGAACCCAAACCTTTCTTTTCTAGGGCGAACATTGCAACATGTCTCTAGTGCTTGGGGGTGGTCTCTCCCCACTCTCTTCCATTGAGAAATGTAGACCCTGGTGGCAGGTAGGACAACACCAGAGGGATCCACAATGCTCTGGTATACCACCCAAATATAGAACAAACATGGGGAAATTATCATTCTACTGCTCTGCCACCAACCATGTGGAATGCCGTAGCTGACACCATCCCTTAACGGTTAAGGGATGGTGTCAGGGTTAAGGCTTAACCCATTTACTTAGACCTGAGCTCGATTCCATAAAACGTCTTCTAAATCATGACAGTTTTCTGAAAAGCCTCTTTTCTATGTCAGTGGTTCTCAAACCATTTCATGTCAAGGACCCCTAGAATTATATGAAATTGGCCTCCAACCCCCATCTCAGAATATGTTGCTCCAGGGACCCCCCAGAAGCAAAGATTTGAGTTAAAAATGTTCGCTCTGAAACAATATACTGTATATTCAAAGATTTGTGCCACATTTTTGAGAGAACAGCTAAAGTATGAATGGGTTAAAGGATGTGAATCACTGGTTTCTGGTCACTGGTTGTCTTTGTTGATGAATTCAATGGAAAGTGTAGCCTTATAATGTCTGACTGTACCATCTGCTGTTTTCATATTCTGACTAATAAAGTATTCAAACAAATAAAAATACTTTAGTTTACAAGTAGCCCTTCCTGAAGCTCACAAACCAAATATCCCTCTTAAGACATGGGTTCGAATCCTGGGCGTTGCAGTTGTACATCTGTGCATCGTGAGAGGTTATGAAACTTACGGATGTGAGCTTAAAGCTTAAAGCCCATACGTTGTTGAGCGGAGTACCTTCACTACACATTATAGAGTGAAAATAGCTGAAAACCGTTGCAGAAAATAGCCGATCGTTAGGGGGACCATTGGTCAAGTCTCATCTCCATGCTTCTGTTCTCAACCAATCAAATGCTGATGTTGTATTGTTGCTGCTACCTATACTGCTGTTCACTTGCTGTTGTTTTGGATTAACTTTTATGTACTGGGGGATTCGGAGTCCTTATTGGTAGGGAGATGTAATGTGCTTTTCTCAGAGTACCTACTGTATAAAAGCAGACGCAATCCATCACCAAACCAACAAAAAATATATTGCTCATTATGTATCCAGTTGTCGTGACTGAGCGGTAATTTTCTGCAAAGGTTGTCCTCAGAATGCGGACGCTGGGGTTTCAGTGAAGTCCTGATCATGCAGAGAGTGCAGTGCAGTGCAGTGCATTATGGGTCGGTTAGTCTTCCAGTTCATTTGCTTCGTCTCATAATCGGCTCATCAGCTCGTCTTGTGTGTCGTGACATCTGACCTGACATGATGTAATTCTGTTCACACGGGGTACCGCCGAGACACTAAACCCACACCGCCCCCATTAATAGACTGAGAGGGGAAATTGATAACTGCGCATTAAAAATGAGTACATAAGGGGAAGAACTGCACTGGATTTCAGTGGGTGTGTATGTATGCGTGTGTGCATGAGTCAGTGCATGCATATGCGTCCGTCCATGTGTGTGTGTGTGTGTGTGTGTGTGTGTGTGTGTGTGTGTGTGTGTGTGTGTGTGTGTGTGTGTGTGTGTGTGTGTGTGTGTGTGTGTGTGTGTGTGTGCGAGGTTGGTGTGCTTGTGATTGTGTGAGAGTGTGTAAGAGGGTGATGTGTTTATGATTAAGTGGCTACAGTACTTAAGGGAGAATGCTGAGAGAGCAGCATACAGAAAAAGCCTCCACACGTGTACAGTATATTGCGTGCGTGCGTGCGTGCGTGCATGCGTGCGTGCGTGCGTGCGTGCGTGCGTGCGTGCGTGCGTGCATGCGTGTACCGTACAGTGCGTGCGTGCACCGTACATTACGCGGCATGTGTTCAGTGCACTACCTGCAGGAAATATGTCACGAGAGCTCCTTTTATAGCCACTGTTCCATTTCCGACCCCGGGCTCATTAGTGCGTGCCAGTCATCGAGCACACGCTTTTCTTGCAGGTACAGAAACACGAGCGGAAGTGCTGAGTGCACGAGAACGCCATGCACCGTGTCAGAGCAGCCCGGCGACAGGACTCCGAGCATGGCATTAAACACGCCCAGGTGAGAACACAGCGGGTGTTAACACACAGCCAGTGATTAGAGCAGGGGATGTGGGTTGGCGCCTTGAGGCCCTCCTAACACAACCAGCCGGACTTGTCCTGTCTACTACTACTACTGCGGCCTATAGCGTTGGGAGATCAATCAAGTCAAGACGTCAAGGTTTAAAGGTGTGAAAGGTTTCCGTGCGTGTGCAGTAACACGCCGCATAGACAGACGGTCGGCTGATGGCTGATTGTGCGCCTGCATGAGAGGACACATCTTCATGCCAGCTCAGTGGCCTTGTGGTAAGAGAGTGGGATGACAGAGTTTGATTCCCCCGCACCCCCCGGTGACCCAATGACTCCCTGCTTGGCACTCAGCATCCATGATTCAGCATCCGCGGTAGGATTAGCGTTTCCTGCGACATACTAGCGCCATGTCCAGGGGGTGTATTTGCACATCATGTGACATAGTATAGTGTCATGTCCACTAATGTACACTGTGCAAAAAGCATGGAATACGGATTTGTATATTACAGGAAACTCCCGTTAAACGTTCCAACAAACTCCGGTAAACTCCCGAATTGTACCATCACACCTGTATATTACCGTATATTACTGTATATGCCTGCTAAACTTGAGGTTTACGGGCAAATCTAGTGCCCATAATTGTCCGTTAACTCCTCTTTTCACATCATGTCTGAGGGATGCACTTGTCAGTTTCTGTATCAGGCCGGCTCACGACACAGAACTAGGAGATGCTAGATGCAGCTCCTGGCCCATGGGACCACATGGTTTGGCAAGGCTTACGTTTTTTTTATTAGAAGGTGGCAGTAGTCTACAGGAATCTGCAGTGTAAAATAGACTGGAAAGCTGCCAGTAAGCACAGACAAAATGTGTCTGCCCAATATTTTTTATAAAGCTTACTAGTCTGTTACTATCCACTATGCAAGTAAGATGAGGTGTCCTGGCTTTGAAAAGCTGCTGGGTAATTGAGTGGATAAGCACTCAGAGAGACTCACCACAAAGTAGTACAACTTGGAGGACTGGGCCATGAACTCTGGTTTGCACTCTCCCACGCCCACGCACACCTGAACGTTCCCGGTGAACTGGCTCATTTCAGCTTTTCCCATCTCGCACACGATCCTGAGGAACACGCACGCACGCACGCATGGGCACGGGCACACACGCACACGCACACACACAGACACACACACACGCACACACACACACACACACACGCACACACACGCAGTATTGTTATACTTGTGAAAATGGCTTGAAATGCTGTCACACCTTGACATGGTTGCACAGCTCCTTGTCCTGGTGGTGTGAGGTCCCCCAGGACAGTCAACAGAGAGAAAACTCCATTGATCCAGATCTGTAGGTGGCACACTGGATTGAATAAAACATCGCCGGTGGAATTAATCATTTTCTAGACAAAAAGTGGATTTCACACTAAAGGTTTGAGGCCCTGAGAGTCTTCACACCGAGGACAGCCGGCTTAAAACCGCCTTTGTTTGTGTCACGATGTGATGCATTGTGAACAACACTTGTGAAATGGGACAATCTGCAAATTAGTACTTTTACTTTTGGCACTTTAACTCATAGAATGCTGAAAGCGTTTTTAAACGTTTTATTATAGCCACCCCTAAGAAGCGCATAACGTTTTTATACGTTTTATGGTCCAAAAAACGTTTTTTTATTGATTACTATAGTTCAACTATATTTGCGCCCGGACAACTCATAATGTAACACCGATCGGCTCTAAAAAGAGTTAAAACCCCCCCCTGCTGAAAAGAGGTGTTGGTCTGAGAAGCGTCTGGCACCGCCTATTGGTTGGTCTATGCGAGGACGTACGACGTAATGGATACGGCCGTCCGGCATAGACCAACGCAGATGTCAGGGGATCTAAAATGGATGGGACAATGCTCTTGTTTGTGTGAATACACTCGATTCCCCCTCCCCTCCTGTTTCTACATGGTTTCTCCCGAGGGAGAATGGTGGGGGGGGGGTCTCTTCCTCTTGGATCGCATTGGCAGTTCCCCCCCCACTCCCGAGTCCCCACTGCTTTCAACTGCAAGGCTTGCACTCTCATTCTCGGAACAAGATACAACGCGATTTGCTCTCTGCCCGTATATAAACCTGCAACGATCGGCATTTGATTTCATAACGTAACGTTTGCCAGACACATGTGGAGTTAGTCATGGACAGATTGCACATCATTATCGAGGGCCCGCCATGATACGTTGGTCGCTGATCGCAAGCCGTACTGCTGCTGCGCTGCTCGCATCCAACCATCCAATCCATCCCCCTTTCTCGTTACAACAGGCTATTATAAACTCACCGTCGAGCAGCCTGCCCTGCACCTAATGTGATAAAATGAACGGCAGGACAAAATCGGATCGATTATTATCTGTCTATCAGCAACATACGGGTGTTTGTCTTGCAACGACAGGTGGTGCTTTCTCGTTTTTTTTCTTCCAAATACGTTGACGTGCTGCTTCTGCTGCTGCCGCATCCATCTCGTTGTTTTTCTTGTTGTTTTTTTCCCAAACATGTCCAGACACAATCCGATCCAGTCTCGCGTCTCACCTTATAGATACGCGAGACTGGATCGATGAGGTTAGTGGTATGTCTGGACATGTTTGGAGCGGCACACGACAATCGACAATAATGTTGATTATGCAAGATCATTTCCTCAAAGCCTAGTTGCCCCCCCCCCCCCCCCGTTACTGCGATTGTTTGTAGCTCGAATCACAGAATGAGTTCAATGAGCGTAGGGAGAGGGCACATATGGGGCTACGATTGAAGAAAGTTTCCAAGTCCGTTTTATGATCAGATAATGTGCATCAAGACTCTCTGCTTTCATAAGAAAAAAACTAATACTGTAATTGCGAATGCAATGAGCACTTACTATGAGACCTAGCAGATCACGTCTGTCTGTCTGTCTGTCTGTCTGTCTGTCTGTGTGTGTGTGTGTGTGTGTGTGTGTGTCTGTCTGTCCCGCTTACTGTATATGTGGACCTGGCCCTTTTGTGCCCATATATGGAGCTGAGTGATTTGTGAGTCATGGTGACATGAGTGTGATGGCGTGGTCCTGCTTTGGGGACTCCTTATATGGTTATGGCTGAGTCATGGTGACATGAGTGTGATGGCGTCTTTTGTGACCATATAATATATGGTCACAAAAGGACCACGCCAGCTCCATATTATGGAGCTGGCGTGGTCCAAGCACTAACTATGACACCCTGCAGATCATGTCTGTAATTTATTCTAATTGTTATTGCAATTTACGATCTGCGTTCGCCTTCCGCGTTCGCGCGTCTTACTCGTAATAATAAAAATCACACCCCTGTGAAGTGAGCAGTGCAATGTTGTGAAGTGAGCAGTGCAACATTGCACTGCTCACTTCACTGGGGTGTGATTTCTATTATTATTACAGTATTAGTATTTTTCTTATGAAAGCAGAGAGTATTCTGTTTCATACGGTATATAGTATGTACATGTCGCTATAGGCCTTATTTTGTGAATATTTAGTTGTTAGGTCCATGCTCTCTAAAATTATCTTTTTCAGAGAACTTTAGAGATGGCATGGGCCTGAATAACTATTATTCACAAAATAAGGCCTATAGCGACATGTACATACTATATACCGTATGAAACAGTCGACTCTCTGCTTTCATAAGAAAAATACTAATACTGTAATAATAATAAAAATCACACCCCTGTGAAGTGAGCAGTGCAATTGCACTGCTCACTTCACAGGGGTGTGATTTTTCTGGGTGGTATTTTTCTTATGAAAGCAGAGAGTCTACTGTTTCATACGGTATATAGTATGTACATGTCGCTATAGGCCTTATTTTGTGAATAATAGTTCTTCGGGTCCATGCCTTCTCTAAAGTTCTCTGGTGGGCGCAAGCTGCATTCAATAGCCAATTAGTGACAAACTGTATATGTGTACAATGTGTACTGTTTTCCTCCTAAAAGTAGACATTCAGGGCTTTCATTCGGTATATGGTTTGTATAGGATATTATTTGTGCTCAATTTTATATCGGTCTTTTGAACTAAAAAAACTGAACTGAAATGTCTGTCAACTTCAGGCCTCCATATCTCTGTTGTTTTTTTTCACAAGCAGCGTGCAGGCAAAAGCAGGTGTTAGAAAAAGGTCAATATCTCCAGAATGGAAGATGGTAGAATCATAACTTTTTTTTAAAATTGAAGTGGACAAGTTGGGCTTTCTTTTTATTTATGCGATTGTGATTCTCGCTATAAGAGGCCCCTCGCTGTGGGCCCCCCAAAAAGTTCAAAAAGCCCATGTTAAGCCTTCAGCACCAGTAAGCCATGGTCCGCTAGAACCTGTAGCAGTTAAAGTGTTAAGTATGTTTTGATGCCACTACTTTTGCACTTTCACTGTAGTATATTTTGGATACCGGACTTCTACCTGGGGGCAGCGGTGGCCTAAGGGTTAGAGGAGCTCCCTTGTTGCCGAAAGGTTGCCGGTTCGATTCCCTGGACGGGCAGGAAAAATCTTGGTGGGGAAGTCATTGTCATCACACACCCAACACCACTGAAGTGCCCTTGAGCAAGGCACTGAACCCCCAACTGCTCCCCCTGGAGCTGCTTAGTGACCAAGACTGTGGTTGTACTGGTCAGCTCCCAGGTTTTAATGTGTGTGTTTCTATGTGCAGGGCGTTGCTAAAAATGATCACCTGTGCTCAGCTGCTTCCCTGGGTAAAAAAAAAAAAAAAAAAAAAAGAATAATCCAAGTCTAATCCCAGGTTATAGCCTGGATACAATAATAATAATAAGGTTATATTCTGGATACAATGATGTGGGGCCTTTTTTTGGCAGCGTGTTCTCCTCCCACGCTCTGCCAACTCGTAGGACGACAGCAAGAACACCGCCATCCTTTTTCATAGAGCAACGACCTCAAAAAACACGCGCCTCCCTTTTTCCACAGAGCTCAGCACTTTGCTTCATGGAGGGGAAAGAAATGCTGGCATCTAACTTAGTTTCTTAGGATGAACGGATGCTGGGCTTGTTGATAAGCCACTTTTAGAATTAGTTTGAGATGTTAATAGGAGGCGCGCCTGTCACTTTTACGAAAGCACTGGATTAAACTGTAATGAAAACTTAAATGCAGCTTCCCCCAGGGCAATTATGGAATTTTTGCATGTTTGTGCAGCGTGCGTGCGTGCGTGTGTGTGTGCGTGCGTGCGTGCGTGCGTGTGTGTGTGCGTGCGTGCGGCGTTGTGGACTGGGGTGGTAGAAGCCAAAGATCATGACGTACTGCTCGGCAGGGATGTAGCCATCCTGGACCGGGGTGCAGTTGACCTTGGCCACCTTCACGTTGCCCTGGATCTCTCTGAACTCCAGGCCCAGGTTCTCCCCACGGATGGTCACCAGGGTGCCCCCCTCCCTCGGACCCCTCAGAGGAGTGACCTGCATGGGGGACACAAAAAAAACATGAAAAAGCAGTTTGATACAAGGTCTGCTAAGAGGATTTTAAAGCCAAGAAAGCCTATGGCTTGTCTCCATTGGGGTCCTTTTGTAGCCTATACTCAATTCATCGGAAGCTTCCGTTGTTGTTGAGAAGGAGCGTGGATGTGGGTGGGTGTGTCTGCCTGCCTGCCAAATAGGGCTCCATCAGGTCCCATAGGAGCGTGGGTGAGCTGAGTGTCACTGCTACAAAGGGATCCCCAGTCACTGCAGTGGGATTGTGTGTTTATGTGTTATCACTGCTGACAGCATGACCACCCTGGGGGGGGCATGGAGCATGGGGGGCGATTCAACTGCCTGAGTGTCCTGATCATGTTCGTTACTGTATCAAAAAGATCAAAGGTTCCTTTTGTCTTGAACGTTACATATTTCTTGCAGACTGCCAGACAGGGTATTGTAATGATCCAATCGGCTGAGAGCGGCGAAAGGTCACGTCAGTTCACGACCGTGCCACGCTGAAAGCGTACAGGTAAAATGAATAGCACGGCTATAGACATTTGTAACAAGAACATGCGTGCACGCACGCACGCACGCACGCACGCACACAATTGAGTGCAATTGTGGGTCTCCGTCATTAGAGAGCGGAAAAAAATCGGAGATGGGAAGATAGAGAACATAATGAGCGAGGAATGACAGAAAGAGGGATTGGGAGAGAGAGAGAGAGTCTCCTTTCATTAGCATGAGCCACTGATTAGATGTGTGACTTTGACAAGCTAATTGACGGTTGGTAAGAGGAAAACACTTCATCACTGGTCTCTCCATCTCTCTCTCTCCCTTTCTTTCTATCATCGCTGCAGTCTCTCGCTCTCCGACTGTTGACGGCCGATGTCATTATAATGAAGTGCATTAGGATGCATTAGAGGCTCGGCAGCCATCTTGCATAGATATATACTCCTCACTCCTCCTCAAGCACAGTGACAGCTTTTATGGAGGACCGTGATGAGAGGGATGCAATATGTTGTTTCTACGGGATGACAGGGTGTCTGTCTGTCTGTCTGTCTGTCTGTCTGTCTGTCTGTCTGTCTGTCTGTCTGACAGATTGAGGAGAGTGAGGCAGGCAGACAGACGGTGTGTGCATGTAGTGGTGGTGGTTTGGTGTGTACACACGTTACCCCTCCATTTCATCACCATCCCATCATTCATCAGGATAACTGCAGGGTCTCCCTCCCTCCCTCCTCCTCTCCTCTCCTCCTCAGAGGGACAGAGAGGAGGTGGGATCCATCAGCTCAACCTGTTCTAATTCTGTTTGCCGCACACTGACCCTCCCCATCCTTGAAATGCACCATTTACCATTAAAAATAAGGAGTACTTCTTCACTTGGTCTCTTTGGTCATCCCTCCACCTCCACCTAATCCACCCATTGCTCCGCCGTCCTTCATCCCTCCATCTACAGATCTCACGCAGGTCATCTCTATTTGCCTCACGCAGAGTCTCATTTCCTCGACCGCATGCAGCGCGTGCGTACGTGTGTGTGTGTGTGTGTGTGTGTGTGTGTGTGTGTGTGTGTGTGCCCGTTTGTTCAGGGATGAACGATAACTAGAGAGAATGGGAGAGCTCTGTCTCTCCCAGACACCAGGGGTCCAGCATTAAGGACACATAACTGGTAATGGGTGCCTGCGTGCGTGCTGTACATGAGTAAAAAAGAAAATACCCATACTTTGAACCGCAGCCAGAAACCCCGCCAGGCAATCACGTAGTAATAGTATCATTGCCTGCCTCGGAAGCTATGACACACGCACCGTGAAAGGGCTGATTTCCACACCACACCGCAGCCAGCCACTCTACGACCGCTACTCGGAGCGAGTCGACAACAGCTGCCGACAACAGCTGCTAATGTTATGAGCTTAAATGGTATAGCTTAACTGGACGGACAGCAGGGAAGCCACGACAAAACAGTTATTGAACCACGAACAGAACGTCGCAAACGAACGGCCGCGAGGTTGTGACACACAGTACTAAAATAATATATGGGCATTGGGGGGGGGGGGGGGGGGGGGAGAACACAACGGAGACAAGAACACAACGGAGACAAGACTTATAATAGTGTGAGATGTGAAACTATAATAAGTACAACTCTATCGCTAAGTATCCGATCCGTAACTAAATCAGATGATTGACTGGCGAGAAGTGACACCGTCGTTATGCCAGAGCTATCAATCAATCATGGTGACAGATGCAAGTTTGCGCTCTATCGGTTCATTGTATAATTAAACCATAGAACCCTATTCTGGGGATTTGCAGATGAACAAGCTTACAACGTGTAGCATTGTTGTGGCTTGTTGCGATTGAGGTGAGCCAGCAGATCATGCAGTGTTTTCAATTGCAGTGGTTCCCAAAAATGCTAGCTTGAGACCCGAACCCAAACTACAGTATAGTGAAAATAGCAGATCTACAAGCTCACAACACATCGCAATGCGACGCGTTGTGAGCTCGTACTATGTGTTCATGACTTTTCACTTATTTCACATTATTTATCTATTTATCTATCACAGTATGGACACTATTTTATTTATTGACTTTCTGAATATGTCTGATTCTTTATTTCTTTCGTTTTTCATATTCTTTTGTCTGTGACCCACAAATGGGTGTGCGTGCGTGCGTGCGTGCGGGCCATCGTCTCACCTGTGTGATGATGGGGTTGGTGCACTTGCTGACGCCGTTGGGCTGCAGCCATTGGCTCTCGGGGTGCAGGCAGTGCTGCTTGAGGGTGCAGCGGCTCTCCGCCTTGCACCACACGCAGCCAAACAGAGGGTCCGCCTTCAGACACATCCCGCAGCTGCCGCGCTGCGCGTCGCACTTATACAGGTGGACTGTAGAAGGAGAGGAGGGGAGGAGATGGGATGAGAGATAAACAGACCTAGTATAGAGCCCTAGGGCTATATAAGCACACCTAGTATAGATCCATGGGGAGTATAATAATATAAAGTATAATTGGGTTTAAGTGAATGACACTGATTGGAGTGTGGTTGGTTCAGCGTCCTACGCAGCTCGCCCACGAACACTCGTTAACGTCAGGTCTCCATGGCAACGGGCCAGCCGCTTGCTTGTTAATTGCCGTTAGATGGTGTGGTGTGATCTGTCCATCAAACCATGCCCCAGGTATATATATACACTGCGTGCGTGCGTGTGTTGTGGTTCTTATGGAAGATCAAGATGTTATGCTCTACAGATGTTTCTATAAACAACGCCGACGAAGGCGCCGACTAAAGTGGACTCACGAGAGGCACCGCCGAGCGAGTCGCCGTGCCGAGAGGAAACAAAGAGACACAGACAGACAGACAGACAGACAGAGACAGAGACAGAGACACAGACAGACAGACAGACAGAGACAGAGACAGAGACACAGACAGACAGA
>NC_137884.1:15015179-15027679 GCF_963924005.1 Protomyctophum bolini
TTTAAAAATCCCACCTGTGTGAAGTGAGGGGCACCCTTACATCATCGTACATCATCATGACGTAAAATAGACAAAATGTCTATATTTGTCCGTTCATTGTCAATGGGAATGTAATGCTTGTGTAGGACAAAGTTTGTGCACACACACCAAATGCTGGATCTAGGAGGGGCCCTCCTCTTATCATCATACATCATCATACACCATCTCATTCCAGCCAATCACAATTTGCGTCCTCTCAATTTAGTGTTTGTGTTATGCAATGTTTGCGTTTACGCAAACACTCAAAGCTGGCCATTCATTGTCAATGGCATTCAATGGTTGTGTTAACACAATGTTTGTGCGTGCACAGACCCTCAAAGCTGGACATGCATAGGCAGGGCTAGCACCCCTCAAAAATAAACTAGGACCCCAAAGTGGGGTCCAGGGACCTAGACCAGGGTTCTGCATGGGGCATATTATTTTAATAAATAAACAAGTTAATATGGACCCGTGAGGGGCAGGACTCACCTCTGGCTTCTTAACTCGTCCCTCCTGGAAGGAGCAGGTTTGAGGGTCGTGGGTGCAGTCATGTCTGTACTTACACCAGTGACACTGGTACGGACTGCTGACGCACGACAAGCACCTGGTGGGCGACACACGTATACACAAAGCATTAAACACACACATCCTTATTATTTTAACAGTTTAACTTGATTATAATATATATTATTATATATACTACATAAATATAGGTTACATGCATTGACTGCATGCACATTTATAGGTTAAAATATCTACAATTGCATTGACTGCACACTGTTAGAGTCTAGTTTCTGATATATATGTCTAATGTATTGTTGATTTGTTATGAGGTTTAGTTTTCGTTTTTGTCTTTTGTGGAGGACCACAATTGGGGGGGAAAAGCACTCTGGCACCAAATACAATCAATCAATCAATCGTTCAATCAATCGATCAATCAGATAGGCGCTTCTGGAAAACCGCTATATCTGAACGACCGACACGATCAGTGACGTGCATAGTTTGATGGGTTCATCCGTGCAGAGACATGCATTCTATATATTTCGAGAATTTAGTAGATGAACTTTTCCTTCGGGGGGGAAAAAATACCAATAATAAGGAAGGATGGGAGACGTACGACTTGTGGACGCTGCAGTTGTAGAAGACAAAGCTGGTGTTGACGAATGCCAGACCCGTCTCCTTGGACTTGAGGTAGAGCTGCACTATCTGATGGTCACCTGGTGGACAGAGTAGGCATTACATCAGTTGGACAGAAAAACAAACAAAAACTATTTTACTCTGCAAGGCAAAGTCCATGAATGAACATGAGATAAACAGAGTTAAGAAAAATATAATGATGGCTGTTCTTAAGGGACAATTCTTTAACGGGATATTACCCATTCAAACTGGCTTGATTCAGTATTTAGATATCTGATATTTGTATCAGTAACTCCATTATAACGATGATAGATGGTGGTGCCCGTGGTGACTCATTCTACCCTCCACGCGAGGGGGCCATGTTTTATCATATTACCATAAAAAAAGACAAACTGAATTACTGAATTAGATGACAATATCAGTTACAAGAACCAGGGTGGTTAAAATGGAGCTTGCAGTTACAATGGGTTCATATAGAAAGGGGACGTGTCTGATACATTATTAAGTATATGTAAATACTGAATCAAGCAACATAAAAAGGCAAAAAGGCCTTTCTGTGTGGAGTTTGCATGATCTCCCTGTGTCCCCTATAGGTATAGGTAGTACTAGTACCCCCACAAAAAGCATGCAGTGATCCTGGTCTGCCGGGCTGCCTGATGAGGGGGAAAGGAGCTGGTGTTGTCTGCTTCAAATAACTTTATTGACATTGTCAACACCACCCCATGTTCTAAATGTCTCAATGGATGAGCAGGGAGACCCCCTCCACCCTCTGCACATGTAGTTACAATGTATTAACTATAGCAGAATGGTTTAAAATAAGACGTTCTATCCGTGCATGGCAACAAGCTACAGGTTCTTAACCTGTCGCACAGGAAAAGAAAGCTTCTAACGAACAGATGTTCAGTCTCTTCTGAAAGGCAATGTGTGCACACACACACACACACACACGTGCACACGCACGTGCACACGCACGCACACCCGCACGTGCACACACACTGATCAATCCCCATGAGTTAAAAGTCTTAAAAGACTGTCTGCCAACTGAACAAGGGGATTGAAAATACCATGTCTGTGTATGCACGGTGTGTGTATGCACAGTGAATGTGTGTGTGTGTGTGTGTGTGTGTGTGTGTGTGTGTGTGTGTGTGTGTGTGTGTGCATCCTTAAGTGCATCTGAGTGTCTACTGTACACGGTGTGTCCCTTTGTCTGCTCTAATGAAGGAATTCATGTTTAATTCAACAGAACATTCACATATCTAACCACTCCTTCCTCTAGTTACAGCTCCATCTCTCTCTCTCTCTCTCTCTCTCTCTCTCATCAATCATTGTAAAGCTCATGGTGACAATGGCTCTGTGTCCTAATTACCTGAATGTTACCTTGAAGCTGCCTTATACCTCTTGTCTTCTTTCCTCGACTAATGAGTGTGACCCTGTGTGTACGTGTGTGTGTGTGTGTGTGTGTGTGTGTGTGCATGCGCGCACACTTGTGTATGCGTGCGACATGTGTGCGTCTCACTATGCGCGTGGGAGTTTTTGGTCCCCACACGCATGGTATTAAACTGTCAAAGTTGACCTTGCGGGATCATTAATTCATGGCTAAGAATGATTGGTGGAGCAAAAGTCAGGGTTATTAACAGATTCAGGCTGGGATCAGGTATTCCGGGATTAGGTTTAAAGGCCTGATAGGTTTAAAGGCATATATATTGCATGGGTCACTGGACGTGATGCATTTCTGTACAGTACAGTTTGGTGTCTGGGTTAATCGAACTAAACGATTTAAAGGAGTTGTTCACCCAAACAATGACTTATTTACTATCAATTACTCACGCCATGAAGCCTGGAATTCACGGAGAACGTTTTGTGTTTGTCGGATTCCTCAGCTAATAATTTAGTCTCCTATAGAGCGTCGCAGTCCCGCCCCCTTTCATGACGACGCCAGGCCCAGGAAATAATTCCCAATGCATTTTTACCATAGACATTTCAAAAAGTATTTATTTAAAGACCTTTTAAGCGCCAACTCGATAATAAACACAATATTTTGGACCAAACAAATAATTACAAAGAACCCCCAAAAAATTGTGTTTGTTGTCATGATTTCTCACAACTCGAGTTGAGAGGCTTAAATGTCTGAAATGTCTATGAGGAAAATGAACGGGGAATCATTTCCTGGGCCCTGGTAGGGGGCGGGACTGCGACGAGACATTAGCATCATTCCGCTGGTCATCAAATGATTGGCTCAGGAATGCGACAAAAACGAAAAACATCTGCCTGAAATCAAGGCTCCATGGTGTGTGTAATCGATAGACAATACGTCAAGTTTTGGGTGAACCAACTACACCTTTAATCAATAGTGAGAAATAATCAATTTGAACAAAATAATCAAATTTGGGAGAACAAATTTAAGTTACAATTTCTTGTAGGTGTGCCATTTTTTTTGGCCAAGTTCTCCTCCAGAATAGAGATGTTATAGGGTTCAAATGGTAACCTTAACGCCCTGTTGAAGACCACCAATAGTGCATACAGTACATGGGCATCTGGCTCAAAACACAAACGCGCCGCAAAGCGACGCATTTGTGAGACGAGCGTGAGAGCTTGTAGATCGGGTATTTTTGCTACGACAGGAATATGCAATGTGGCCCTCTGGAGTGAGTGTGGAAATATTGTGGCCCTCTCCATCATCAAAGTTGCCCACCCCTGCTCTAGTGCATGGACAGTTAGTGTACACGCAGTGCGCATGGTCACAATTATCTAGAAGGCCTGTGGATATCCATAATCCGTGCGTAAATGAGCTGGTGCATGGTGATGCAATTCACATCATGCGACACTCACAGCCACGCAGGCCCTGTGTGTGTGTGTGTGTGTGTGTGAGTGCATGCACGTGTGCGTGCGTGTGCCCGGCAGGTCTTCTCTCTACTGTAATTTCATGGTGGCCTGAGTCCCTCCACCTCTCTATTACAGTCTATAAAGTTATCATTATTCATGCAGCGCTGCCTGAGCGCCAGCGGCCGCATGCGTGCAGTCTGCAGCCACACCGTCATCTAATCACTCACTTTATATTATCGCTGCTGTCAGGGAGAAAAGCTTGTACTGGATGTCTATAGTTCAAGTTTTTGCTTCCATGAATTAATGCCCAACTGCGTCATACACCATACGGTGTCACACAAACGTAGCAAAGAAATAGCAGAGACTTTTTGACACAATCTAAATGTCTCAATAGAAGAGCGGGAGACAAAATACAACCCTACCCCAATTGTATTTGTAAATTATATTGTATTAACATACATGTATTCACAACAAGGGTCTGTCTGTGGCCTTTTTATATATTATATACATACCAATGAAAGCAATTAACAAGAGCTTGTGACTCTAAAGAATGATTACAATGGATCCATTAAAAAAGAGGTTATTTATTTTTAAAAAGCCCTTTATTTCCTCGAAAGTAATGTTTTTTTTTTTTTTTTTTAATCACGCAGCTGCAGCGATTATGCTCCTATTTCCACAGTGAGATGATAAAACAACCGTCGACAAAACAATCTGTGAGTCACTAAGCACAGAAGCTGACAAGCAAACACAAGATGTAGATACAGTATCGTCGCTGTCGCTTTTTGTTTGTTTTTTGTAAATTACTGTGTCACACAAAAGCTGCAAGCATCAGGTGTAGCAAATTCGCCAGCTGGAAACGTGGCACAAAGTGACGCACTTTGAGCTTGTAGACTTGCTGCTTTTGATGCTACTGAATTAGAATCATGCATTTTGGACAATATTTCCACACAGAGTCAGACAGAGACCTTATTAGATACTCCATATTCTCCATATTCTCTCCTATTGAGTGAGGTGTTTTTATCTCCAGGATGGTGTCTTCATTATGCCGACATGAGAAGCCATCAGAAGCAGGGCAGTACAGATTGGGGGGGGGGGGGGGGGTCAATTAGACTGGGCGTAACCAAGCGCAGATAAGAGATGAATGAGAGGATGAAAATATCTCTCTCTCTCTCTCTCTCTCTCTCTCTCTCTCTCTCTCTCTCTCTTCAGACCCAATGAATATTGTCACAAATACTCCACCTTCTTTTGTCCCATGAAATGGTGTGGTAATGGTGACATGCTAATAGGGACATTTCTATAGAACATTGATTCCCAAACTATTTTTCAGGAAAAGTGTATATCTGTAATGGACCCATGAGGACCCAATCAATCATTATAAGTCCATATAACTCTATAGGGATGTCCGAATCGCATATTTTTGCTCCCGATCCGAGTCTGATCATTTGATTTCGAGTATCTGCCGATACTGGTTTTTCCCGATCCGGGCATCAAAATGTTTGTGTGATAGGATTTTTTTTGTTTTGTTTTTACATCACTTGAGTCCTATTCTTCTGAATGGGACATTAGCCAAAAAAAATGCAGATCTACAAGCTCACAACGCCTCGCTCAGGTTCAGGTTTCTCGTGCCAAATCTGAACTGCAGGGAAAAAATGCTTCCAGTATTGGTGCACCTGGTTCTTGGAACCACTTGCAACAAGATCTCAAACTGAATACCAGCATCTATTGGCCATTTTAGGAATGTACTTAAATAACCGTTCATTACCTGTACTGTGCACAACTGATTTTACTGATCGTTGTCAACATAATTATTGTCTTTCTTTGTTTATATTTCTGTGGAATCCCTCAATGATCTCCCAGAGAATAAAAAAAAAAGTTGAATGAATGAATGAATGAATGAATGAATGATCGGGTCACAGAAAAAAATACTGTACTCTGATTGTATACTTCAAACAGCAGGATCGGGTGTGTAACCATGATACATGTCTTTACCTAGTGGTGGAAAGTAACTAAGTACATTTACTAAGTTTTGAGGTATTTGTACTTTACTTGAGTATTTCCATTGTCCATTACTTTTACTTCTACTCCACTACATCTCGGAGGCAAATATTGTATACTTTTACTCCACTACATTTATTTGAAAACTTTACTTTGATTATTATCAAAATATTTGTATACATTTGAAAACTTGAAATGGGACATTCTGCATAAGTGAGTACTTTCTACGTTTTGGTACTTTAAGTACATTTTGATGCTTGTACTTTTACTCAAGTACATTTTTAATTCTAGACTTTTACTCGCAATGGAGTATTTCTATATTACACGTATTACCGTATTGATACTACTTTTACTAGTTCAACATTTGAGTACTTTTTCCACCTGCATGCTGCCTTATTTACCTTTGTCCACGATGATGCGCGGGACCTCCTTCTCAGCAGGAGAGAAGCACTTGATGCGGTTGCCCTCCACCAGGCCGTCCATCTCCGCAAGGTCCTCAAACGTACAGTTCACACCGGCCGAGAGCTCTGGGACATTGTGAGCCTCCAGCACCAGCTAGAGAGAGAGAGAGAGAGAGAGAGAGAGAGAGAGTCAGGAGGTGGTTTCCAAGTAGGACCCAAATGCGAGGAAGTCAGAATCTTGAAGTGGAAGTTTAATTAGACAGAGAGGTTTGCAGGAGAGCAACACTATCAAACGAACAGACATTGAAACCCAGGATACAAGACAATAATCCAACAGAGAACACAACCAAACACAGGGCTTGAATAGGCACACGATTAACAGGACACAGGTGAACTCAAATCAAATCAACACAAGGATTGGCTGAGGGGAAAACAAGACACAGGTGAAACAAAGAACCAAAGATCAGGGAAGGTGAGACAAGGCAGGAAACTACTACAAAGGAGGACAGGAAACACAAAAGCATCACTTCAAAATAAGTCTCAAGAACAACATACACAACACACAGAAGGCAGATCCTGACAGAGAGAGAGAGAGAGATCACATTTATTTTATAAGAAATCATGGCCCTTTTGAACATGACGTCACCATACCAAAAGAAATAAAAATCAGTTAAAACACGTAGTTAACAAGTGAAACCAACTGTTCCTCCACAACAGAACTGCTTGTGAATGAGGGGCACTCCTGTTAAGGTATTTTACCTTAACATCATTCATGAGTAGATAAAGTTCACTCTGATTCTGGCCTTTATCTGGCAAACGCCCCTCCGCTGAAACATGGATTTGACACTTGAGCTTGGAGCTTCTAGATCAGCTATTTTCAAATGGCCGAAATGTATATAGGGGCTGAAGTGGTTACTGTATATTTTCTAATAATAATCCAAATCTACAAAGTAACTAGTAACAAATAAATGTAGTGGCGTAAAAGTACAATATTTGGATCTGAGGTGTAGTGGGGCAGAACTTAAACGTATGCTATTGGAAACTGATAATACTCTTGAAAACGTACTCAGTTATACTTTGAACCACTGCCGGTGGCGAGCAGGGAGAGGGGGATAAAAAGAAGAAGAAAAAATAATGCAGATTTTTCTCTCTCCAGGTCTGAAAATGTGCTGTGTAAGCTGCACGCTCCCTCACTCTCTGCTGTCGTGTGACTTTAGAAGGGGGGGGGGGGGGGGGGGGGAAGAGCTTCTCCTTGAACAAGGAGAAAATAAAACACCGTGCTAGAGGAGGGGAGGGGGACAGGAGGAGCTTGGGGTTGTATTGATGGGAGAAAAGGGGAAAAAAGCATGCATCTGCAGCGGCGGGGATCTGGTCTGGGTGTCGGCATCCATTCATTCCAATGGTGCATGTGTGACGCACTGCACGCTTCTTCAGAGAGGAGAGGAGACGAGAGGAGAGGAGGGGAAGAACGGCTGACCTGAGCTGTTTTTATATTGGCTGTTTAATGAAAAGAAGGAAAGCCACGACTCCCGACATCACACGCACAGAGCCTCCCATTAAAGATGGACAATACGTGGCCAAGTCTCTCCTCACTCTCACACTCTCTTAACCCCGCACCCCGCATCCCCCTCTCTCACGGCCTTAACGCTCTCATCCTCCATTTATTTTTTATTTTTCCCTTTAAGGAACGGAACGAACGCCGCAGCCAGCCTAGAGGTTCTTCAATTACGTTGGAAGCCAGTCACTGCGGCAGGGCCGCACGAATATGAAGATAAGAGTGCGCGCACGAACACACACACACACACACACACACACACACACACACACACACACACACACACACACAGACACACACGTGCACGCCTCCTCCCGGTTCATATAATGCAGCGTACCTAATGCTATGGGATATGTGATGATGATGGGGTCGCTGTGTTTTTTTTCTGCGTTGCCATGGTGAAATGAAAAAAGAGGAAAAAAGAAAAGAAAAAAAGAAACACAATTGTGTCGAATATTATTCAAATGTGGCGAAGCCGCCATCTCATCTCATCCCCTCAATCACAGAACAGGGCCAGATAAGTCGGCTAGACTGATATGCACTGATATGATGAATGGGTTGCACACATTGGAGGCGTTGCTCTGTTAGAGAATGTAAATTACAGCATAAAGTGGTGTGAAACCGTGGCTGCCGCGCGGCGCTCCGCTGTTTCAGCCAGATGCTTGATGATGTGACTCACGCGCTCCCTCTCGTCACATCGTGGGGAACATTTGCATAAGATAAACGGCCTCTGTACTGCAAAAGAGACCGGAAGGGAAATGGTAAATATGATATAATTATGTGCTCTGTCTGGTAACTTAATTCATGTTGACCAAAATGTGTTATAAGAAAGTAACAATGTTCATTCTTTCTATTATCTATAGACCTAGACCTATACCTGACTAGACCTGACTACTAACTAATAATTGTCTCCACCAGGCCGAAGGCATGGGGACTGTTTTGCACTCCGTCCGTGTGTGTGTGTGTGTGTGTGTGTGTGTGTGTGTGTGTGTGTGTGTCCGTCCATCCCGTCGATGCCAAATGTTGCACACACACTCCCTCGATGCTAACGATGAATCTCTGCCCCAAACGTACTTTTCCACTGTCAGTTGATGCTTCATGAACAATATGAGTAAAATCGCCGGGTTGGTTTGTCTTTTTCTGGAACACAGTTCTTATGTCACTTATATGCCACCATGCATTCTATTTCTATTGAATTCCAAAAGGAAAAATAATGCTGTGACCCAGGGCGATATAGCGCCCTCTAGCGGCAGTGATGTCAGACTTCAGTTCACTATAATGACCACCAAGCAGGCTGTTATGTTAGGCAGAAAGTAGTCAAAACTTCACTAAACTTAACAAACAACCTTTTGTGTGAAAAAACATCTATTTCATAATTAAACTGAAATCCGTTTGACCCATTTTACAGTTTGACATAATGATGATGATGATTGTTTATTTATTTCCGTGTCCTGCACACAATGTGCCCAACCCTCATGGGTGTATAAGACACCATTTCACAATTGCATTTACAGCATGTTTACATTACATAATTCATGCATTTACAGCATGTTTACATTACATAATTCATTATATTACAACTCAGATTCATACAGAGTATACTCTGTCTTCTTTCCCAAGCTGGACAAATAAAATCTGCCACAACAAAAGTCCCTTTGGCAAAACATATCTCCATTTTACATAGTCATTTAGATCTAGGAAATCTCCACAGATATAAGAAGATCTTATTAACCAAAATATCCCTTAAGTCGTCATATTTGTAGCAGTAAAACAAAAAGTGAACTTCATTTTCAATGTCATCAAGATCACAGAACAGGCAAGATCTCTCTTCTTCAGGAGTGGCATTAAACCTGCCAGTCTCAAGTGCTAATGGTAATGTTCCTGACCTTATTTGTGCACAGAGAGATCATTGTCTTTTGTTTAAATTATACTTCACATAAGGTTCTACGGTATATATGTCCTTTATAAGGCAGTAGGTTCTCAACTTAGGTTTATACAATAGGTCCCTACACCAGTTTTCTTTATATCTGGAGAACATTGTATTTCTAATTTGATGAACATTACATTGTAATCTATTTTGAAAAATAAAAAACTAATCATTTGAATAAAATAAACTTAAAATAGACGTGAGTCTCTCCTGAGACAACTTCACAAGTCTATTCCATAGTCGTACCATTTCACATTTGTGATGCTTGATGCTCACATAATGAATTACTGTACGTGTGATTCTATTTTTTTAACTACTTATAATTAATGAGCTGGTTATGTAGGTTAAAAATAGATAGGAACACAGGAATAGCAAACTAAATTGAACCAGATATCTCTATAAATCAAGCTTACAAAACAAACACCAGGGGACATGAAGCCAAAAGATCAAAATTAATGATTTCTTTTCTCAAAAAAGAAAAAGAGGCTGGTTTCAAAGGCTAAATGTGAGACTAGGACTCCAGGGGAAGACCTCAGACTCATCCCTTCAGACAAATATTGAATAACACAAAGGGTCAAGGGTCTGCCGGAGGGCATGGATGGGATGTGTGCCCCCTGTACCACATCTGGGTGATGCCCGCTTACAGGGAAAAGGTTAAACACTCTCCAAAGGCAACACACACACACACACACACACACACACACACACGGAGGGCACATGCACGCACAGACACACACAGAGGACAAATGCACGCACACGCATACGGTACATGAACACACACACACACTTACTGTAGATGTGTGCGCATATACACATGTGGAGGGACAGAGACAGGAAACACATGCACACGCAAACTCACACACGCATGCGCACACGCATGTACACACACACACACACACACACACACACACACACACACACACACACACACACACACACACACACACACACACACACACACACACACACACACACACACACACACACACACAGAGACTCCATGAATATCATTAGAGGAAGGGTATCTCTGGGTAAACCAAACATGCTCTGCTGTGACACGCAGTCATCCAGGCTTGACCTCAGAAAACCAGACTGTTTATTTATGACATTCAGAATCATTTCTAAACATTCTATTTCAGTGATTCTCAACCTTTTCAGTACCGAAACCCCCAAAATAATCATATTTGAATCGGCCATTTTCACAATTGCTGCGTCTTTCATATTATCATTTGACAATTTGGTCAATGTTTGTCCTGTATTTATATAGTAGGCCTATGGTTTTATTTGTATTTATTTAATTAGGTATTAATTAAAAGGTCTCAGGCATATGCAAAGGCTCAACTTAAGTAACTTAGATAGCATTTCATGTAGACATATCACTATATATACTGTAGTATATATGCATATAGTTTCATTATATCGATATTCCACTGTTCTTAGTTTATGTATGATTCATGATGACTTTTTTATGTACAGTATACGTCGATTTTTATTCTTGCTTACTGTAAATACTGTAACTCTGAATTAAGAGCATCTGCTAAATGCCTAAATTGTAAATTGTCTTAAAAGTCACTTCACTGTCATCTGGGTACCCCTCATGAGAGAACCACTGCTCTGTTTGCTGTGGAAATTGAATTGACATGCAGCACCACTGAGGGCTCCAAGGTTGTCTTAACGTAAAAAAGGAAAATACAAAATGTAGTCTCCGCTTTCAATGCTGCAGGCTGACTAGCAATGTGACAAATACTGTCGTTTATCAAAGCATCAGACATTCATTTTTACAGCAACTTTGTCGAAATGATTACAAAAGTTGGAAAGCTATATGAGCCCCCACAGGGGATATTCAGTTTGGAATGAGAGCGCCAGGTACTCTCACGCACGCACGCACGCACGCACCGGCATGTATTACTATTCTTGTGAGGACATTTCATTTAGGACAACATTGAAAGTAGCTGAAAATATCCTAAAAATAGCAGATAAATAAGCTCACAAGCTTGTGAGGTTGAAGATCAGCTATTTTACTGGAGTGTGAAATCACCACAACTCTAAACCCCCTAATCCCAAACACGTTATATTATAATTCTAACCCCAACCGGAATCATTGTCCTAATTGTATAACTCTCTAAACCATTAAACAACCAGTTCTCTGGGGACCAAGAAAATGGTCCTCACAATGTCTATTTCACAAACTATGCTTGTGGGGAAACCATTTTCGTCACCGCTAAACCCCTTATCACTAAACTTCTTTGCCTTTTTTTCCACTATTTTGCTAAACATTTTTGAATACCGGTAGTTAAAAAGGCCAGTCTACAAGCTCACAACGTGTCGATGATTGGCTAGTTGAACTATTCAAAAATGTTTTTCAAAATAGTAAAAAAAAGGCAAAGAAGTTCAGGGATACGAAAATCGAGCCCACAGTCTCTCTCCCCAAATGCCCTTTCGTGACTTCTTGGGACAAAAATGGCCCTCACACGTATAGACAACACGTGCACGTGCATGTGTGTGTGTGTGTGTGTGTATATAGTGTGATCCTCTGCCGCAGGATGAGATCTCGAGATTGGTTGAACGCATGTCATATCCAACATGGTGTGTGCGTGTGTGTGTGTGTGTGTGTGTGTGTGTGTGTGTGTGTGTGTGTGTGTGT
>NC_137884.1:15032679-15042679 GCF_963924005.1 Protomyctophum bolini
CGGTGTTAGCGGGAACCAACTTTTATACATCCACGCACGTTTTCACCGGAAACATTAATGTACAACAGCGAGGCACACGCACCGCAGACACTGACCTCTCGCCACCAGAGAATATGTCCTTGAACCGTCTGTGTTCATCTGCGGAGCTGACAGTCAACAGCAGTGTTTGAGTTCCACATATTTGTTTTTTAAGAGGTACAAGGTCACACAGTCCCTGGGTTATACGGATGAAACATCTGACAGCTCTGACGCTGTCGCGCAAGCTCTGTACACAGCCTGGACTGGTGTGTGTGTGTGTGTGTGTGTGTGTGTGTGTGTGTGTGTGTGTGTGTGGGGGGGGGGGGTATGTACAACAAGTATGTTGTATGTACTGTACTACTGCAGAGGTGGGTAACTTTGCTGATGGAGACGGCCACTATATTTCCACACCTCACATTGCATATACTGTCAGGCAGAAAGCCTCCATATTGTAACCTTTGTCACACATATATATGCTGCCCCTAGGAAGCATAATTAAGAAGCATAATGTCTCTTTTCATTTCTATGCGGATGATGTGCAGCTTTATCTACCTCTAAACACCAATAGTCTGCTCACAGACCCCTTCCAGCCACTCCTCGATTGCATCTCCGACATCAAAAGTTGGATGCTAAATAATTTTCTCACCCTCAACGAAAGTAAGACGGAGGTTATCATTTTTGGCCAACAGTCAGCCCCGTCCCTTGCCACTTTGGGACCCCTCAGTGCAAATATCCACTCATCTGTCAAAAATCTGGGTGTGTTCTTTGATAACAACCTTAAATTTGATAAACAGATTAGCTCCGTGGTCAAAGCAAGTTTTTATCAACTTAGGCTAGTGGCCAGGATCAAGGGCTACCTTTCCCAACCTGACCTTCAGAGAGTTATCCACGCCTTTATCTCATCGCGGCTCGATTATTGCAATGCGCTATATGTAGGCATGGACCAGTCCACCCTCAGACGTCTGCAGCTTGTCCAAAATGCCGCCGCACGCCTACTCACTGGTACGAGGAAGCGTGATCATATCACTCCCGTTCTTGCCTCCCTCCACTGGCTTCCTGTTAAATTCAGAATTGATTTTAAGATCTTATTATTTGTTTTTAAATCTCTTAACGGTTTGGCTCCCCTGTATTTATCGTCACTCATGGTCCCTTACACCCCATCCAGGGCCCTGAGGTCAGCTGACCAGCGGCTCCTGACTGTGCCCAATTCAAATCTCAGGTCCAGAGGTGACCGTGCCTTTTCAGTTGCTGGCCCCAAACTCTGGAACTGTCTACCCCCTCATATTAAGTCTGCTCCTTCCTTAGAGGCCTTTAAGTCTTTACTAAAAACCCATTTCTTCTACCTGGCTTTTAATGTTTGACCTAATTAACCTGTGTACTTTTTGTGTTGCTTCGATTTTGTAATATAACCTGTGTACTTTTGTGTTGCTTTGATTTTGTTTTACTATGTTACTTGTGTCATGTTTCCTGTACAGCACTTTGGTTGGCCTCCTGGTCTTTGAAAATGTGCTCTATAAATAAAATTTGATTTGATTTGATTTGAAAGTAGCAAAAAGCTTGTAGATCTGCTATTTCTGCTATATTTGCATTGTAATCATGAAAAGTAAAAAGAAAAAAAAGAAAGAAATCAAATGCATTTAGTTATACTTATGTTAACTTATTAACTTGACAAATACTTTGGATAGATATATAAAAGATAAGATAATAATGTGGCATAATATGGCCCACGGGCCGCCAGCTGCCCATGCATGACATACTCTATGTCTCTTTTCCCCAATCGCTGGACATACAGTAGATAGATATCTGAACATAGTCCAGATGTATGGTTCATAAACATGTTGACTGGGGCTGTTCCTCGCGGGTAGGAGGCGAACCAGACCAGACTCAAACACGCGTTCCGATCTGGGCCTGTAAACAGCGCTGTAGTGCTGACACCATGCGACTGACACAGCGGCAGAGAGAGAGCTGAAAGGATTAGATTGGACCTGAATGGGGAGGTAATCTGCTCTCTTGTTTCTCTCTGCCTTTGATACGGTGAGACAATTAGAGCGAGATTGAGAAAGGCGAAGGGGAGGGAGGGGGAGAGGGGGCTGTATTTCAGCCCCTGTAATCTTTGCAGACTCGACTGCTCGACGGTTGCCTTTCCGTGACTAGATTGTGTAGATGTCTTGAGGATTCCACATTCCAGGAGCCTTTTTTTCCCTAACCCATTTATTTAATTGACTCGAATACACGCAGAGAAGTATGATCTCATTATGCTGTGTGATAAGTCATTCAGCTGGATCAGGGTGATGTTACTATTTTCACAATTATTGTAAACGTTTTTATGTGCATTTCAAAACAAAATCATGTATTAATGTAGACTTTATATTAATCCTGTGAGGGAAATTCCTTTCAGCTATACTGCATGGACAGTCTGAGTCAGTGAGCATCAGTCAGGTGTGCGCGCGTGTGCGTGTGTGCGTCCGCGTGTGCTTAAAAAACAGCTAAAGTTTAAACGCAGACTTGATCCCTGGTGACAAGGCATCGGTGCGTAGAAACCACAAAAAATAAAAGGCTTTTAATTTAACACAGAGAGTGTAAAAACAGACGAGTAACAGTTCAATCGGCAGCGATGGTTCTGCGGTGTATAGTGTGTGGTGGTGGCTCAGGGGAGTGTAAAGGAATGGGCAGCAGATAGATGGTGGACGCTTGCTGAGACTTTAGGTGTAATGCATATCTAATGTGAGCCTGGGAGAAGGTCAAGCAGGCTGGGGAGTGAAAGCTATTAACTTTTCACAAAGACCTGGAACCAGGAATCCACAGCTCCATCAGCCTATACCGTGACACTGGGGAGACGCGCACGCATGCACGCACGCACGCAAGCACGCACGCACATTCGCACAAGCATATGTATCCACACGTGCACGCATTGCACACACACACACACACACACACGAGCGCGGGCATAAGCAGACGAACACACTCCTCACGGCCTCACGCACATTCAACTAACTTTTTATCGACCCGTGTCTGCCTTTCCTCTCTCTCTCCCTATCCCCTATAAACACTGTAGTTAACCCCATTACAGGATTTTATGGATAGATGGATATACAGTATACTGTATGTAGCAAACACATGATCTATATGTGAACAGTACACTATAAGCATACACAGTACTGTATCGTCTCTGTCGGGTCATGTGTCCAAAACTGTTATATACTGCCTATCAAGTAGCAGCTCTACAAGCTCAAAATGATAGCGATGCGTTTGGAGCTTGTCGATCTGCTCCTTCTGACGCTGCAGTATGATCAAGTAGGGGCGTTGATTACGAGAAGAAAACAAACACACAGTTACAATATGGAGATAAGAGGTTTCTGCCAGACAATGATATACTGTAGTATAAAAACTAAACTGTGCAAGGCCAATGCATAGAAGACTTACTGTACGGTAGACACTTACAGTAGTAAATAAGTATTCATAGATAAGAGTAGGCTACACTGTACGGAACCCGCCATGTAATGCTAATATGACCCGCAAGGAGCAATGACAGATCACACACACACACACACACACACACACACACACACACACACACACACACACACACACACACACACACACACACACACACACACACACACACACACCTTCCAGTATATATCGTAAGCCTCCGTAACATTAATAGTGACGGTCCATGAAGCACAAATCAGCATGAAGGGCCAGGTGGAAGTGTCATTACTTGGCCCAGTGGCCATGACCCCATTACCCCAGTGGTCTGTGGAGAAACGCATGTGCACGCGCAAGCACGCGCACACACACACACACACGCACACACATGCACACGCACACACACACACGCAACTCAAACAGCCATATTCTAGAAGAGCCCAGTACAGTGGGCTACACACAAGCACTCTCACAAGACAAAGCCTCATTCTATAAACAAAACATAAGTTGCAGAACAGCCTCTCCATTTTCAACCATTTAGAGTCAATATGGCCCAGCATAATGAATGCATTGCATGCTTGATTCATTGTGTTGCTGTTCATGCAAACAGAGTACAGATTGTAAACGAGAACAACATGTGTTTGTTCATGTGTAATCATGACCAATGTGCTAATCGTTGCTGTCAGGCAGAAACCTTTAATATACATTATGTAAAGATGGAGTGCCGTGATCTTTGTACTTTTTCTGTTTTGTATGTGTCTATGAAGTTAACATTACTCTAATAGACCCACAGGTGTGGTTAGAATATTGAAATATGCCTTGGTTTCTCAAAAGGCCCAATAGAGGCCCAGGTCAAAAGGACAAATTGAAATGACAGTGGTGTAGTGTCATCACAATATCATCCCCTCGCCTAACCCCTCCACCTTTATTATACAACAACAGCTGTGGGTGCATGCAGCTTCAGTTCAGGTGGCATTCATTAAAATGACAAATTAAACATATGAATAGTGCAGGTAGAAGGCACAATCCACTGTTAATTAGGGTGGCCATAAGAGGGTTAAGGAGCTTTAGAGTAGTCTTTTCTTTGCTCTATCTTTCCCCTCGTTTAGTAATCAAAACCCTATGAATTATGCATCCATTTCATCCTCCAGGGTTTAGTTAAGATAACCAACGAGTATCCCCAAGGAATACCCAAGGTTAAACACAGAATGCACCGCATAACAATAAGCGCCCAAAACATTTTAACATGTTTATCCAATAAACTCAAAAATCCCTATCTGCAAAATGAAAACAACTGAACCATTCGATGAATGGAAACATAATAGAGTGGATGTTGAAACACCACCAGGGAACACTGGTGACACGACCTTCTGTGGTATGTCATGTGGGGCTGAAGACAGTTTCAACAGGGCATGTGTAAGCTCAGGAGCCCACACAGCCCACGCAGTCTTTTTCCTGTGGCCAACAAGCTTGACACAGTGTCACAACCCGTCAATGAATGGAACACTGGTAGTTTGCATGCTTTCTCAGGCCATAGCCACACACACACACACACACACACACACACACACACACACACACACGATGTCCACATAATGAGAAGTACAGGAATACAGTTACAACGTGCATGGACAGCAAAGCATCGTTACATACAGTACAGCTGACATGTCGGACACAGGGCAGCAGACATAAATCATGGATAAAGGAAACAACGCCTCCTCCAAATTGAGCGGCTTCCTATAATGGCTGAAACTGAGCAGTACCTCGCTAACTGCTTGGCTCTCCTTTTGGAAAGGCCGGCCATTTGTAAGCCCCTCACAACCAACTTAGGCACATGCCCTAGGCTGCCAAAGATAAAAACTAAAAGTTTACATCTTTAGCCTAGCTGTGAGATGGTCTGCACTAGCTGCTGATACTTCAGCACTTTGGTTAAAAAGGCTTCTTCCAGGCTATAGTCAAAGGTACAGCCGACCTCGAGAATGAACACCTCTCTATGGTTTTCATTTACAACAATGCCATCAGGGGTGTTAGCTGCAGTGGGTCCCCATGGGTCCCCAGATAAGTGGTTGGTCCCCGTAGCCTTCCCCTATGGCGTAGACTATGCCGTAGAGGACCACCTTTCTGATACACTGTCCGTCCATGTGAAGACCTATAGTGCCATTCAAAGCATTGTCGAAGCGAGACGATGGATCGTCAATTTGGTTCCATTGTCAGTCTGCGGTTCCAGTCTGGTTCCATTACAGACTGCTAAGAGTTCATTTGGTTCCTAACTTGTTTAGATGGGGACAAAAGTCAAAAGTTTTAAAGCTCCACAGAGTTCTTTGATGTGGAGATGTTGTCCTGCCAACTAGGCCACACCACTCTGGATGTGTGCCCAGTGGAGAGGGGCTCTCCCCTGGGTGTTCGTCCTCTCGTCTCCTCCTCTTCCTCACTGGGTGTGAGGGAAAGGTACAAGGCACACAAGTGACAGGAGCATCGGCACGGAACGGAATGCTACACCTCCTGGTTCTCTCTCAACTGTCACCACACACATGCGCACGCACGCACGCACGCAGGCACGCACACGCACACACACACACACACACACACACACACACACACACACACACACACAATAGAGGTCCATTGCTCACTGTCACCCAGTGTGTCGTCACACTCACACACTACCACACACAGGCACTCGTAGTGTAGTCAGTGCACGTGCACGTACACACACACAGACACACACACACACACACACACACACACACACACACACACACACACACGGCACAAAGACAGAGAGGTGTCAGAGTGTCAGAGGATGAATGCAGAGGGAGTGAAAATATGATGATGTATTCTGTACGGAGAAGAGGAGGAGGAGGGATGATGAAGATGAAGGGAAGGATGATGTATTCTGTATTCTGAAAGGTTGTGGAAATAAAAGAGAGAGAGAGTAGAATGAGAGAGCAAACCTGTCCAGTCCACCTGGTGGAGTGTGAGGAAATTGCAACTACTGGACCCCCAAATAACTGCCAAAAACAATACGATTTTAATGACGATATAATACCTGACGCCGATTATAAACTCTAACAGTTGTCATAAAAACATAATGTCGCTATATATCGTCACTGTCGGCGCAGAAACCTCATATCTCCATATTTATTTTTATGAATGTCCTACTTGATCATACTACATGCGTCACACAAGCTTATGGATACTAGTTTTGATGTTTTATTTTTATTTGAATCCTGAAAAGTAAAACAGTTTTGGACATAATATGAGGTTTCCACCCAACAGAGACGATATATAGATGCTGCCCTGGATTGAAGGGGTTAAAAGGATCCCTGGCTAATAAGCCTCTATATAACTAAAGTTAAAATGCAAAACACCTTAAATATTGTATTTACTGTAGAAACACTTCATCTTTTACTCAAGAGGGACAACGGAATGTATGGAATCCATGTGCAAATAAAATGTTTAAAATATTTATTTGACGCTCATATTAAATTAACCACAGTTTCTGAAACAATATATGGTAACTTTCACTATACATCAACTCAGACGTTGTGCAAAGTGTATTGCTGCTGCTGTATGTTTGGTTTGGTTGGTTGATGTTGTTGGAATGTGCGATGGTACATCTCAAGAGGTTAGGTGTTAGCCCTAAAAATACAATAAAATGGTCAGGGTTGGTTGAATGCCTTCTTGACTTTCAAACAGGCTCTAGTTCCACACGCACGCACGCACGCACGCACGCACGCACGCACGCACGCACGTCCAAGAGTGGTTGCCCAGGCCAGCGGTGACCTCAGTGCCTCAGCCCTAATGTCACGTAGCCGTTTCTATGGCAACAGGCATGTGACAAGCATGCCATATAATCCCACAATAACAAGCATGTAATCCCCGTTGATGGTCCTCTATAGTTAATCTGACCCCATGTTGTCGCTCAGGTTTAGTATACTTGTCTCATTTTGTAGCATTATATGAATCCTTAACGTGATTTATAGCCTCTCAGATCTCTGTCAAGGAATCCAAAAACCATCCATCAATATCCATCCATCCACCCCTCCATCCATCCATCCATCCATCCATCCATCCATCCATCCACCCACCCCTCCATCCATCCATCCATCCATCCATCTATCCCCCCCATGTCACCTATAATGACATGCCCAAAATAGGTAGGCCAGAGTGAAAGTGGCTCAGTCTGTACGTGGGGTTTTATAAATATTGAACAAATGAAAGGGAGCTTGTGAAGAAATAATAAACCACATGGTATCCATTGGAACATATTCATTCTTGTTGTTTATTTCCTGTACAGTGACATTTTGGACATCCGCAGATTCTGCCCAACAGTGATGATACAAATTAATTTTATCCCAATAAATACATTGTAGGTGTCAGAAGAACAGGAAGTTCAGTCCCTCCCTCCTCTGCCGACAGCTATGGCAATATATAAAATCAGTGTCTCCTCCTTCAGCAGTGAATAAACATCTCCAAGAGGCAACATATCGATCGGCTACGATCAATATCATGGCATTCTGCCGTCCCCCCGTCTATATCTACCCGCTAGAATTCTCTGGTGTGAATGTATGAATGTACATGAGGGTACATTAACAGCGTATTATTGGAGATAACGGACGTGCCATTGAGACGGCCTCTGAAGAGAGCCACTCTCTCTTGTGGCCTATAATCTATATAACCCTTTGGGCCATGGAAATATAATCAAATAGGCAAGTTAACTTTATATACCCATGGGGGACGCGGGACGCAAGGCAATGATACCGCATTGTTTTCCCTTTTGTGGGCGGCTTGCATTATTGCTTTTTTATGAACACGAGGTCAGGATATAGTGTTTCGGTGTGGTTAATACCATGCCAGGCTGATATCTGAGCTGCCCTTGGAATCGGTCCAGTATTTACTTTGATCAGTGTCGTAACGTATAAAATAACTGACTGCGATGCGATGCATTGTGAGCTTGTAGAGAATAAAGAATTGTATACATTTGAAAAAATCCCCATTCATTTTCCCCGTAGACGTTTCAAAGGGTATTTATTTAAAGACGTTTACGCCGCGAACAAAACCAACTCTTGTTGTGACAAATCATGACAATAAACACAATGTTTTGGGCCGAAAAAAAATAATTAGAATGAAGAAAAACAAAACAAAAAGTGATGCACCCTGCCTTTTTTTTCTTCTTTCTAATGATTTGATCAGCCCAAAACATTGTGTTTATTGTCATGATTTGACACAACACCGCTTTGTGTAAACGTCTTTCAATAAATTTCAATACATTTTTGAAAAGTCTATAGGAAAATAATCATTTCCTATAGGCCCTCGTCATGGGCGGGACTGCGACGCTATAGCCTACAAAACTTTACTTTACATCAAATGATACAGATCTACGGGCTCACACCACGTTGCCAAGCAAGAGTCTGAATTGGGAAGGTAGAATATTGAATAAACTAACCCAGAATACAGAGCAAGTCAAATAACAGGGGGGGACAGACACATGAAATATTACAAAGTCTGATATACATGAGATGCATGATAATAAAAGGAAGCAGCAGCAAGGATAGATAGCACTACCGGAAGGCAGATATAGGCCTACTGTATATGCTTGTTGTGCAGGTGGAAAACATATCCCGCAGATAGCAGCCGTTATCATGCTCAGTTGTTATTAAATTGTAACATACTCTACTATAAAGATGTACTGTACTAGTAGTTAGCGTATTGTGCTGAATATAAGACTATGTTTTATACACGTGTGCGTGCGTGCGTGTGTACGTGTGTGCGTGCTTGCGTGACTCATGTGTCTGTACTCAGACAGGGGTCAATGGGTCATACTCAGTCACATAATGGAGGCGGTTGGCACCGCTCAAAAATTAAAATTTTACTTTAACATACATTTTACTTTAACATACTCCACATAAATACCATAAATATTGGTTTTGGTTAAAATAACGTCAAATGTATTAGAATAAGCTGTGGATAGCAGCTCTAAAATGACATCAACTGAATGAAGGTGATATGAGTCATGTGTTTAGCAGCTAAGGTCATATGTTGTCGTAGAGCTTACAGCTGACGCTTTTGTCTTTACTGCCTATTGTGTTGTGTCTCTCTCTCTCTCTCTCTCTCTCTCTCTCTCTCTCTCTCCCCCCATAGGGAGAAAAGCTTCCTGGCGGTGTAAACAATGTCTTTCACGGCCAACAATGTGCTTTGCAGCGCTCTGGCTCGCGCCGTTGGCTAACTCCAAGCGGGAGGCCTAGCCTAGCGGATGCTGCGAGCCAAACACAGCGGAGACACAGGTAGCATGCTAATCCTAGCAAACAACACCTTCATTAGCATTGGTGCGGGCACTCCGCGAGTAAACGAGACGCAATGTGCAGCGTAGAACGGATGGCTGTGAACACAGCAGTGGTATAAAGTAACTAAGTACATCTACTCTTTAGTGGAGTGTTTCCAATTTTCTTTACTTTTACTTCTACACAAATATATCAACTAAAATATTGTACTTTTACTTCACTGCACTTATTTGAAAACTTTAGTTACTAGTTTAGGTTTGTATTACTAA